>NC_046381.1:5584963-5742927 GCF_011125445.2 Fundulus heteroclitus
TCATTGGTGGTTTTTAAAAAAAACATGAAAATTGAATACTTGACAAACACGAAAACAGGCCCGAATCCCATGCACTGCAAAAAGGGAACTAAAAGTAAGTATAATTTTCTTAAAATATGAATATTTTTCCTTGATTTCAGCAGCTAAATAACACTATTTGCAATGGAATGAGAATTTCTACCCCTAAAATAAGATAATTAGACATCCTGCACTTAAAATGAGAACAATTTATCTCCATCATCTTATTTCAAGTGCAAAAATCTTATTCCATTGGCAAGTAGTTTGACTTACCAGCTCAAATCAATGAAAAATACACTAATTTCAAGAGGATTTTACCTACTTTTAGTTTCCTTTTTGCAGTGCAAAGGGGTTTGCTCCGATGCTCCTTTGCATCTCAGAATTTTATCAGCAACAGGTTGACAACTCGTCACGTATGACGGCATGTTTACTTCGGCAGAGCAAAATGAGCTGCAGGAAATGGAGGGGTGGAGGGAAGCAACCACTGTTGAAACCCCACCACCACAGACACCCCCAACGTCCCGTCTTCCCTCTCTATCTGGGGCATTACAGGGACATTACAAAGAGCTCCCTGTTCCCGGCGTTTTAGCAGCCACTTCACACACAGCCCAAGGTGGAAGCCCCTGCTGGCTGCTCTGTTCAGCTCCCAGCACTTCCTGCCTCGTAGCTGCAGAGACCCCTGAGGGGGCAACGACTGACAGGAAGGTGACAACAAAACTAACGCCATGGAGCACGCATGCAGCAGCTGATGCATCTGCAGGGGTATGCAACCGTGCCCTGCACAGTTACTCTGCGTCTCTGTGGGTGTGCGGGTGGGTTTATAAATGACGTCATTTTGTGGGATGCTGAAGTCATGTGGAAATTAAAGTTGAAGACTGACCCGACGTGTTGCCTTTTAAATCGGAATCCATCCGTCACGCTATGTCTGTCTTACTTTGGACAATTACCATGACAAACAACTTCTTTTTCCTCATTTCTGGATTTACTGAAGAGGGAAAAATGGGACAGACGCAACAGAAAAGATGCTAAAATTGGGCAGTAATGAACATATTGGATTGACGTGCGAATGGATGAACAGATCGTTGACAAAAGAGAGGGATAGGTAGACGCATGGATGAACAATAAGCTAATGAATAAATCATTGGAGAACGGCTACATTAGGGGTGGACTATAATATAATAACATATGTCACACTGCAAAAACGGATCTAAAAATAAGTAAAATGTTCTTAAAGTTAGTGTATTTGTCCTTGATTGGAGTAGGTAAATAAGAATATTTGCCAATCGAATGAGTATTTTGACCCCTAAAATAAGATAATTAGACATTGTGCACTTGAAATAAGATGGAGATGTGTTGTTCCTATTTTAAGTGCAAAAATCGTATTCAATTGGCAAATGATCTTATTTACCCGCTCAAATCATGGAGAAATACACTAATTTTAAGAACATTTTTGCAGTGCACAATATACCTTTATTCAATAATGATGACTCTTCCGATATTTCAATATTCATTACAATCTATGATTACAGCATTTGTCACTGACTGACGTTCCGGGTTTTCTGTAGCTTAATGTGTTTTATTTTTTAAAAGTAAATATTTCTAAAATGCCATATTGAAGCAGTTTTATACACGTGGCAAAATAATTGTCACAAGTTTGTACAGGCATCTCACTGCAAAAATATACCTAAAAATAAGACATTAAAGTATTTTTCCTTGATTTGAGCAGGTAAATAGGACTATTTGCCAATGGAATAAGATCTTTGCACTTAAAATAGGAACAATTTATCTCCATCATCTTATTTCAAGTGCAATATATCTAATTATCTTATTTTAGGGGTCAAAATACTCATTCCATTGGCAAATAGTCTTATTTACCTGCTCAAATCAAGGGCAAATACATTCATTTCAGGAAAACTTTACTTATTTTTAGTTCTCTTTTTGCAATGCTGTTGTGGACGTTCTTGGCAGTCTTTTAGAGGCTTTTATTTTGTGTATATCAATATCGTAACTATTGCATCGGTTGAAATCAAGAAATATATCGTCATATAAGTTTTGCCCGTTTCGTCCAGCCCTAGGATAAAAAAGTTATTATATGCACGGACAACGTGACGGATGGATGTTGAGATGATGAAAGTTGACAAATGGTTGGATGAACAAAACCACACATAAATGGATGGATGGACAGATCCAACCTTTAGACAATAGGATAGATGGGATTCCTGACTCTGTCACAAGATATCCAGAGAGGCACCAGGTGTGGCATTAACTGGCACCTTTCATTACAGGGGATGCTCCATGACTGTCTACCCAAGCTTTTCCCATTACAATATCATCTAATCTGAACCCAATACAACAAGAACCACTAACAAATGGCTGTTCAGGAAAACACAACAAAGGCTGTTCTCCGATCATGGAGATGCCGTCACAGAGGAGCCTGTGAAGACCACATCTCCGCACAGACATTTGGGTGTTGACGCTACAGGCAGATAGGGATATAAAGAATATCAATACTCTAAAAAAGTATCGATACTCAAACGCTGTATCCAGATACAATACTAATTTAGCATGGTATCGATACTAAATAAAAGGAAGAAATAAAACCCAAAGATCTTCCAGTTGCTAATTTAATTTCATACATTGAACGTATTACTGATGTTATCACGACCGGTAGTCCACATTAATGTTGTGTGATTAGCTGCAGTTAGCATGCTGCTAGGCTTGTGTTATATTTGGGTTATTTATTTAGCATTCATTTGCAAACTTATTTAACTAGCATCTGTGATTCTGTTGAGAAAGCATGTTCCATGTTGAGATTGAAAAAGGTGAATTTTTAAAGTTAAGAAAAACACTTTTTTGGCCTTTAAAGCTATAGTTGTTTAGGTTAGCTGTTCATTGTAGCTCTGCTGCACTCGAAGAAGACTTTGAACATGGCTGAGAGTCACAACAAGCGAACCGCGTTCATGTTTATGAGAACAAGAGGAAGGCCTCAGTAGAAAGGAATAAGATGAGCGGATTTGGGAGATTTTTAAGAGGCGATCCCCCTGAAGAAGCAAAGTAACCCGGTCTTGCGCATGCGCAGTTATTCAAAAATAGACTTGGGGAAACTTCAGGAAAAATCACCGCCCCTAGCTTTAATTGTTTGTCTTTTTTTTTTTTTTTTTTACTCCCTGTAGTATTGAAAATTGTATTGAATATTGAATATTTTCCTGGGTATCAATATCGAGTTTCAAATTTTAGTATTGTGACAACCCTACAGCCAGATAATATCAAGCATTAAATATGTAAAAGCACATGTAATTATTTTCATATCATCTAGTAAAATTCTGAGATTGTTCAAATTAAAGAGAAGTTTCTATGATATTTCAGGGGGTCATAAAGTAATTTTTAGTGCAAAGACAAGAACTATGAGGTTGGTTCTTTAACTTGCTGAGACTAACCTTAATGATATAAGAACGGCATTTAAAATAGCGTTTTTAGCCTTGCTGTGAGCTTCCATTAATTATTGAACAGAGGCAAGGTCATGTCATTGTACCGCAATGTACATTGTTCAAAACAATGATAAAATCCTGATAGCTGTGAGCACTGTTAGAACTACAACAGCAGCAGAGCTTCCCTCTCAACTACCCATTACACAGAAGGCAACACTGGCCTTCAGGCCTTCTGCTAATTCCATTTCCAAGAGCAGCAAAGGGAAACATAATAATGGCTCGCATCCTGCGAAGCTCACAGCCTGGCCGCAGTCATTCAAGCAAAGATGTGCTTTGAAGAAATGGAGAACTCTGCTCATGCTCATCCAGAAACAAACAAGAGAATGAAACGATGTGAAGAAAGAATGTGTGCTTTCACTGTAGCTTCTATAGTTTTTGAATGCCTAGACTTAATACAAAGAAAAAGCAAACGTAAGACAACATTCAGCTGTCTAAAAGATATACTAGTTGGTCACTAGCTGTGTTTCCATACGCTCGTCGTGCAAATTTTGAGCAAATCTTTAAAATATCGCAAAAAAAACTAAAATAACATGCAAATTAGGCATGTTTCCAGCTAATGATTTGGAGTAAAGTACCCAGGCTATGCAAAGAGTACTTACACATGACTGGAATAAACAGGAAGTAGAGGTCCCAAACTAGCATGAACCACACATCTGAGAAAAATGGAGAGAGGTTTTCAGGAATGTGTTGCTATTCCGGAAAGTTGTAATTGTTCTGTCATGTCAACTAGTATTGGCGATGTTGCTGTCCGAAGACGTAGAGGAAGAAATGCAATTCAATGCGAGTTATGGGAATATACGGGAAAATGGCGCCAGCGGAAAACAGCCGATCATGTGAGGCCGATGTTCGCTATGTCAGAACTTCTTCGGCAAATGTGTTTTCATCTCTCGCTTTGCCCGTTAGCTCTATTCGGAAAAGCCAACAAAACCACGTCAAGCGATTATTTTCAACATCAACATTTTCTAATGCGATACTTCAAAATGTGCATTTAAAACATTAATGGAAACACATCTATTAACATTTTACAAGAGCTATGAATGATGGAAGAATGGGTTTAAAAATGGCAAAGGAGCAATGCAATTTCCCATTCATATTGGCCAGGAGAGAGAAATGCAACACTGTAAACTAGGCTGGGAATTCTCTGTTTGGGTTTCTTTGCTGTGCTAAGGTACCATGTTTAAACTGTCATATATCTTTTCCCAATGTTGATTAAGTAGTTGACATGGAAACTGATGCAGGAAATGGCATTATGGTGACCTCGCTTTCTGCTAAATGGGAATCTGATAGGAAACTGCCTTGAAACTTGGGGAGCAATAAATATGTCCTTTCTGATCTGCTTGTAATATCTGCTACTTGCAATTCTCCATTCTTTTTGACAAAGCTTCTAGTTAGAGTGGCTTAGGTTACCCTGAGTTATCTCTATAGTTATGGTGCTATAGGCTTAGGCTGCTGGAGGACATCATTGTCTATTTTGCTCACTCTGTTGAGTTCTCCTACTGTTCTCCAATTTGCATGGTTAGTTGTTACTTCAATTTTTAACCTTATGTTCTCCGTCTTTTTTCTCTTCATAGTAGGTACACCTGGTCTGGCGTTCTGTTAGCTTTGTTATCATCCAGGGGAGACAGATCATCCGCCATTGCTATATAATATAAAACAGATTACTGGGTCAATGTGTGCTTCTGTGCTTTTGTGTCTCTGCTCTGTCTTCTCTAACCTCCAGTCGGTCGAGGCAGATGAGCGTTCACACTGAGCCTGGTTTTGCCTTCATGTTAAAGTTTTCCTCTCCACTGTTGCTTCATGCATGCTCATACTGATCATGCATGACGCCCAGTAGCTCTACGCTCGTCGAGGAGGAGTGAATGCTGCTTATCTCGACGCAATCTGCTGGGTTTCCTTAGAGAGGAAACTTTCTGACCAATCTGTCTGGATGATTTAATCGAGTTTGACGTTGTAAAGTGCCTTGAGTTGACGTGTGTTGTGAATCGGCACTGTACAAATAAAACTGAATTGAGTTGAAAATTAAACTTCAAATGCACCTGGAATTAATTCCTTACAATCTCAGCTGAAGCTATAAGGGGAAAAAAAACCAATTCCTCCCACCAAAATCCCTACTACTTAACGAGTTGTTTTAGATGTTTGGATTCTGGAGAGTGCTGAAGATTTGGTGAATGCACTACAGTTAAGATCTTTAAGAGACTGTAAATCTACAGCTACTACAGCAAAAAACAATACATTAAATGCCTGATTATTGTAAATTAAAATGTTTTAGAGTCGCAGGTTAAAAAAAGGCACTAGAAAAAAGGAAAAACAGGCCACCATTTCCCCTGAGCTATATGCACATCCAGACAGAGCTTGAATAAGAGTGATACACCAGTAAGAGGAACCGTGCCTCATTCAGACGGCCACACGCTGTTATTTAAAAACAGCAACGTCTGCCTGAAAAAGTGGGTAAAGAATAAACGGTGGGGCACGGTTTTTCACAGCTGTTTGGTCTGCAGTGAGCTTTCTGACCTGAGAGATGTGGTTGATGGAGGACTCCATGCGGCGCAGCTGCGAGGCCTGGATGTCCAGCAGCTGCAGGACATTGTTGGCTAAGGCATTGATCTGGTAGGCCACGCTGGCCAGGGACTGGGTGGTGTAGGCTTTGGTCTCCTCCAGTGCTTTCCTCTTGTCTTGGGCCTGTGACAAAAACGAGACAAACCGATTAATACACAGAGACCTAGATAAATTAGTTTAATCCTATAATAATTATCATCATTATAATTCTAATATATTCTTGCAGCTGGTATTTTGGTTTTGCTGCCGCATGAGGTCAACAGTTCAGACAAGCCATGCGGCTGTCTCTAAGGCTCTCATTTCACACATGCCACTCTCCTTTTAAAGAAATTCAGATGAAACATCTTGCAAAGGCCCAACTGAACCTTTGATCACAGCTAACAAATCCAATCCAATAACTGAAGTATTCTTGAGATTAAATGTTTGGAATCATTTTCTGCCTAGAGGCCCAGCCCAATATTTATTTTTCTTTAAAATCCATTGCAAGGTCAAATTGACATTCAGTGATTCTGTGGTTGTAATAAAAAGTCAAACACACAGAAATAAAGCTAAGCAATATGGTCTTCATGCTTAAACAATCTTTCGATTACTTAGTAGATGGTCAAATTTAAAAGCAGTAGCTGTATGTTAATAGCTACATCATGATTTTAAAAAAAATAGCTCACGAGATATTTATCAGTCTAAAACAAAAGCCGGCAAGTCAGAACTGGGAACTAAGTCAAACCAGAGCCAAGCATGTTTCAGCTCAAAGTAGAAAAACTGCAAGATTTCCAATTTGTTTTAGTGCTAACAGCAATTAGCAATGCAAGCCAACAATGTTTTATTCTAAATCTTATGTCTTCAAGCACTAAAAAGGAACATATTCACAAATAGATGTTAAACAGTAGTATTTGGGACACTGGGTGAATAGAACATAAACAGCTGTGCTAATAAATGTCTAACTTTTATGATATTCTGCATGTGCGGTGGCCGTATTGTATCTTGAAATTAGAGCTGCTTGGCTAAAATGAGAATGCCCCTTCAGCATTTAGCATCATGTTCCCAATAAACCACAAGAAAAAAAAACCCAAACATCTCATTCATTTAAAAATTGGCATTTAGAAACCTTTCAATCAAACAACATGCTTTATAGGATAACCATCTTTTGAGATTAATTGAAATTGACAGAGTAAATGTATACTAGCAGCATCAAATTAGCTTGCTGAATAGTTCGCTGTTATATGCATTATTTGACAAGTTTGATACGCACCTCTGAAAAAGAATGACAAAAGTAACAAATATCTTGTGCTAAAATGCTTTTTTAAAAGTAGATGACCAGATTAGCACACAGGAAAGGTATGCTAGCAGCATCATAATTAAACATGCTTAAATAGTGAGCTGTTTAGCTGTGTAACACGTTTATTGCGAGATTTTTATTTTACAAGTGAAAAAAATAAAGAAATGTTTCAACCAGTCTTGAAGCAGCCCAGTACTACCTGCGTGTCTAATTTAACCTTACATATTTTTATGCTGTAGCGTGTTCTCTGTAGTTATGTTAACAGTGACTTTCTTACAGTTATATGGTTCCTACAACAGTTCTGTAGAAAGCTGTTAATTTTACAGTGACATTGCCATTTATGACATTGCCATGTTGAGGTCTGTTTTCCAGTTTGTGTTTTTTTGGAGGGAATTTTGTTTTGTGAGGATCGTTCGTCCCTGTATGGCGTGGCTATGGCCCACGACAGTCTTCTAATAAAGAGTCCCGTTCTACCCGAGGTCCTCGTTCGTATAAAATATAATGCAGAGTTAAAAGAGCGTTATAATGTCAAAACCTTTATCAGATATGCTGCTCATTTAGTTAAAGATGAAATTATTATACAGCAATGTAGGCTTATAGCATCCTACATATACAAATTAGCTTGCTGGACAGTTAGCTCGCTGGACGGTTAGCTCGCTGGACGGTTAGCTCGCTGAACAGTTAGCTCGCTGAACAGTTAGCTCGCTGGACGGTTAGCTCGCTAGATAATTAGCTTGCTGGACGGTTAGCTTGCTGGACAGTTAGCTCGCTGAACAGTTAGCTCGCTGAACAGTTAGCTCGCTGGACAGTTAGCTCGCTGGACAGTTAGCTCGCTGGACAGTTAGCTCGCTGGACAGTTAGCTCGCTGGACGGTTAGCTTGCTAGATAATTAGCTTGCTAGATAATTAGCTTGCTGGACGGTTAGCTTGCTAGATAACTATCTTGCTGGACGGTTAGCTTGCTAGATAACTATCTTGCTGGACGGTTAGCAGCCTAGCTGTTGTGCAACTAATTTGCTACATGCTTAACTAGCCAAAATAGCACAGAAAAAAGCTTTTTTGTTACAAATTTTCATTATTTTGTAAAAGGCCAAATTAGTACACAGTAAAAATATGTCAACAGCATTATGATTAAACATGCTTTAACAGTAAGCTTCCTAGCTAACACCTGATTTGCCACATACTTACCTGACCTAGGAAAACTTCAAGTTTCATCCTCCCTGAGTGCTACTCTCTGACTGTGCATGTGAACTTTCATAGAGATATTTTAATGTTTAAAAACTTGTCCAAGACACTCAATAGTAAGTGAAAGATCAAAATATATTACAGGAACATATGCTAGTAGCACCATAATAAAACACAATTAGCTTGCTTGATGGTTAGCAGCTGTTATGTGTTTAAAAAGACAGGGGTTAAAAAAAAAGAAACATTTTTTAAGAACACTTTCAGAAATATTTATATTGTCAAGAAAGCTTATGATAGCATTCAGAAACAGTTAAGCTGAAGGAGGGTAGGTTGGCGTACAAAAAATAAACTTCAGAAGTCATACAAGCCAAAAATCCACCAGGAACAAAGTGGTATGACGAGTTATTTCAAGCATATCAATTCTGTCCATTAACACACATAGAATGGCACCCATCCAAAACATGTGCTGTATTTCAACGGCGCTGACGCTAGAAGCCAAGCTCCAACTGAGCTGTGACGTTTGATCTCTTTGTACTCTGGCCTCTGCTCCATGCTCATAAAGCTGAGTCCAAAAAGCATTGCCTGGAGGGGCAACACTGGGCTTTGATAACAGGCTGCTGTAGCAGGAGGTGGGCGGTGCCAGCAGAGGCTCAAGAGCAAATTACTAGTGTTGGTGGTTAGGGGGCAAAAGAAAAAAAAAAAAATTGGTCACGAAAAGAAGAAATCAATCACGTCACAACCAGATTCAATAAGTGATTCACTCAATATGGCATCACTAATCCAGAACCAATCCAATGCCAGAACTGCTTTTCAAGCAAGCCTCCGCAGGATGAGGAGGTGACAACATCAGCTGCGCTCCTTTTGGTGGGAACCGGAGCACCGGAGACGGGTTGAGAGGAGAGACAGGGTTCCTTCTCAGGGCTCGGTTCCAAAGGCCATCGTGTCGAAATCACGTAATCGCCAACTCGACATGCAAACAACACCTACTGCTGCCACAGGAGGAGTGCAATGTCCTAGATGCTGCAACAGCTGGATGAAGACAGATTAAAAAACAGCCAAACAATGTAATATCCCCGTGGAAATATCTACCCTGCATAAGACGAAGCCGTTCTCTGCTGCGCAGGGAGATTTCCAGAACAACTCATGCCAGTCTGAGCAAAACGTACAACCTAACATATAAACTGCAGATTAGATCATGTTTATTATTCCGGATTAGAGTTTGTAGATCTTTTTGTATTGCAGAAACAATTGTGTTTTTGTGGAAAGGGATTAAAAGTATGTAGTGGGTGACTTGATGGTGAAACACAGAGAAACTGTCATGTTTCTTTGATCTTACATGTTACAGATGTAGAATATATCCAATGTAACAGTAACAGGCTACTTAAGTGCACCCTACTATTGCTGCTTGCATAAGGTTTTAAAAGGGATTGAAGCAATAAGGGCTCACCAAAACACACAAAAGTTAGATAAAGCAATGCTCAGAGAAATTACAAAACCAAAAAAAAAAAAAACAAGCGCTACACCTCAGACTCTTCAGGCCCCAGTCAGCAGTAAAGGTTTGTGACAGCACAAGAAACAGACTGAACAAGCATGGGCTGTGTGGACAGATTGCAAGGCATCTCCTATAAAAGCAAATATGGGGACACAGCTCTGGTGTGCAAAGCTGTATCTGGTAAAGTAAACAATAAAAATGCAGAATACAGCATAAACACCTCATACCAACTGTCAAGCATGGTGGCAGAGGGATGATGATGGGGATTCCTAAGACAGCAGCAAGTATACACCAAGATGGCTAATAATGCAATGGCCCAGACCTCATGTTCTTGTTGAAACGCGGCGGTAAGACGGTAACAGAGATCGTCAGGTACAACAATGTGAACTTCAATGAACTGAAGAGAAGCTGATTAAGTCAAAGAGAAACAGAGTTCTCCCTACTAAAGTTGTTTCTACAAGCTGATGAACCATGGGTTGTACAGACAGACATTTATTCAACGTTTTGAAGACAATATCTGGCCTTCTGTGATGTACACTGCAAAAGGGGAAGTAAAAGTAGGTAAACATCTCTTGAAATTAGTGTATTTTTCATTGATTTGAGCTGGTAAATCAGACTATTTGCCAATGGAATACGATTTCTGCACTTCAAATAAGAACAGTTCATCTCCATCATCTTATTTCAACTGCAGGATGTCTAATTATCTTATTTTAGGGGTAGAAATTCTCATTTCTTTGGCAAATGGTCTAATTTAGCTGTTTAAATCAAGGCAAAATATACAAATTTTAACAAAATTTTACTTTTAGTTCCCTTTTTGCAGCGTGATCGATTTTAAATTCAAAGCGTGAACCAAATAAACTCAGACTGATTCAACCAGAAAGAGAACAACCTGAGCTTCACCTGCAGGACTCAGGTTAAATCCCCAATAATGTTCTATGATATGCAGAGAGAAGAAGACGGGTGCATTTCTGCAGTTTTTAATCATGGTTCCTTTTTGCAGTTGTGAATAAACGCCTCTAAGCTGCCTTCGGTAATGTGAGGCGAGGTCTGCTGTGGGCGTTGAGAGGACAGATGTGTCACTTGATTGCATCCTAGTTTCATTCAACCCCTGGTCGCCTATTCGCCACTCCAAATCCTCTGACTAACCAGCTTTGCTGGTGAGTTAACCAACGTCCATCCCTGCAAAACAACGTGGGGAGTGAAGCAAATGAGACAGAGCAGAGCACACTGCAAAAATAGAACTAAAATAAGTTAAAATTTTCTTGAAATTAATGTATTAGTACTTTATTTGAGTAGGTAAATAAGATAATCTGCCAATGGAATAAGATTTTTGCACTTTGAATAGGAAGAACTCATCTCCATCAACCTATTTCAAGTGCAGTATATCTAATTATCCTATTTTAGGGTTAAAATTACTCTTTCAATTGGCAGATAATCTTATTTACCTGCTGAAATCAAGGACAAATACACCAATATCAAGAAAATTTTACTTATGTTTAGTTCTGTTTTTGCAGTTCATGCGATACTGGCAAAGAAAAACAATAAAGTGTCTGCTTGGTTAGAGAAAAAAAAAAAAATACACAGCAGGAGAGGCAGAGAATGAGGTGAGCTCCTGGAGAGCTTCAGTGCTCCTGGGGCACTTTATCTCATATTTCAGAGCTGAGTAATGACAGAGCAAGGCAGTCTACATAGTACCCAGGCAGGAGCAGAAGAGTGCAGAGGAATGCACAGAGCAATGCGATCCACAACAAACACGCAGCTGGGAGCCGACGCAGGCAAACGTCAGCATGAAAACAGCAAACAACCGGGTGCAATGTGAGAGAACAAAAAGTTTCTCGAAAATCAGTCGGCTAATGAATTTCTACACAATAAAAAAAAGAAAAAAGGGAGTGGCGGTCGCTACCATACTGTCATCTATCCAGTCTGGCGAGAAAACAGCCACAGATGTGCAGCCATGCTTCTTAAGGCAAGGCGGCGCATTGCTTCACAGTCAGGACCGACCTGTTAGACTGAGACACCGCCGAAGACGTTCTCCCTGAGGACGATTAGAGTCCAAGGGTCACATCAAAAAGAGGAGAGGCCAGAAATATGAGAACAGAAAATGAATATACTGAAACAAAAACCTGCATACACTTTATCACATAATGGTACAAGGAAACTTACTGAATTTGAATTTGGGGGATTGTTTTTTGTTACATTGAGCAACACATAGCAGTGCATAAATGCGTAGTGGAGGGAAGATGATAAATATTTGTATATATAAAAATCTACAGCTACAAAACCGAAAAGTATGACTCGCATTTGGTTTTGGCTGCCTTTAATCTGATGTCCCTAAATAAACGTCAGAAGAAAACCATTGCTAAAACAAAAGCAGAGGACATCCTGTTTACAGCCAAGCCATGTAGGGCAGTGGTCCCCAACCCACGGCGCGCAGACTGAAACCGGTCCCAAGGTAACGTCATACCAGGCCGCACACAAAGAATAATTAGCATTATTTTACCTAAACTAAGCCAGATTCTGTCCCTTGCATTGACGCATGTCTCGGTCACGTCAACAAATGATCTGATAGCGTCGTACTAGGTGGCTAACCGTTAGGGTTGTCAAAAGTGTCAATACAGTGAAAAGTGTCGATACTCGTACGCTGTATCCGGATACAATACTAATCTGGCATGGCTCTAGTAGCACGCGTTTTATTGACAGTGAGCTGACAGGAAGAGGGGGGAAGACAGGCGGCAAAGCGCCGCGGGTCGGAGTCGATTCCGGGCCGACCGCGTCGAGGACTAAAGGCCTCCTAACATGGTTTGCGCTAACCCTCGGAAAACAAAACTTGCCAAATCCGGTCGGGAGAAGGGCGAAAACATGGTTTCCGCCAACAAAAGCCTTCAGAGCCGTTCTCTGATGTTCTTTTAATGAAACAATATTAAGTAGATTGGACAACACGGAAGAAATAGCAGCATCAATGCTAACGCTTGCTTCCTCGACGAGCCACCATTGCTATCAAAACAGTCTCACGTCACGGCCGCGTCTCCACTACGTCACATCTATGAAACTCCAGCCCTGCGTCCTGATTGGCCAGACCATAAAATTGGTTGGAGAAATCACTTTCTACCGGCGATGTCCCAGATGTATGTGAGTGGAGCTAGGCGGAGCAACATACAGCTGGCTTTTGTCAGGTTAGGGCATTTTATGCTGTTGCTTAATGTCTTATTTTTAGATAAAGAACACAAACACTGAATTCAAACTCAACCCTTTATTCAACCAACTTTATCAAAACTGCAAGGATTTACTCTTTGAAGGGGGCGGAGCTTGGGATGTGGATCATTCCTGGGTCTACGTTGTGATTGGTTAGGAGGATATAATGACTGTGATATTAACCTACATGATAGGCTAAAATGCAAGAGGAAGAAAAACTGTTCTATTGAACTTTTTATTGACCATTTTTTTTCTATCAACGATATATGTTTATCGATCGATATATATTGTTATTGAAATATCGTCCAGCAATACTAACGCTAATGAAACATGGTATATAGGGTGGCTGCACTTTGGACGCTTTGGTTCTACTAGCTCAGAACACACATCTGCTGCCTGTATTTGCATTTGGTTCTCCCGGCCCGGTAAACAGACGGATTGCTGCGATACGATTTAGATCGTTTGGAGTTTTCTTTGTGTAAAAAGGAAACCAAATCAAAAAAGGGAAAAAAAAAAAGTCACAAGTTGAACTCTTCAACCTACTCAGACTACAGGTGTTTAACACATTTATGTGCTCTTGTTTCTCAAAAAAGGGGGAACCGCACTCAGGAAGACACACACAAAAAAAGAGAGGTTCAGAAATGTCTGGAATTCTGCAACATGATGTTCGAATAAAACTTCCCAGACCTGTTGAAGGAACCCCCCCGGCACAGATCCACTGACAGTACGGATAGAAGAGAAGAAGAATATTCCCCCATCTGCCAGGCTGTAATAAGATTACAAGACGGACGTGTTTAAGTTCTGGCCAAGTGCTGGACGAGCTATTTACTGATCTTCTAGCTCCAGAACACTGAAGGGTAAACTACAACCACGATCTCAGAGTGGATATTTTGTCTGCGGAGGAGCTCTCCCTACACCTTACAGTCTGTTACTCTACTTTTGGCTTCCTTTACCTATTTGATGTCTGTAACTTAGACGTTTTCTTCTGTTGCTGTGAATAATAAGTCAAAGTGTGTTCTCAAGACTATCCCTGCAAAGTAATTAATTTCCCTTCAAACCGTTTTAAAACGCTCCATCTAAAAAAGGTATGAAAACAGTACAAAACGACAAGAAATGTTTGCCTCAATTTGTCCATCACTTCATCTGAAATGAACTCCATTGTGGAACCTCTCCCCATATTAAAATTAAAATAAATTGCATGGTGTTGTTTGGACAGCTAGTGGTGCTTACGAAATTCCACGTGTCAATGTTTTACAATATATTTATCACGAGCCACCAGGCGTCTCAAAGTCATTACCAGCCATTCTTGCATTGCTTCGGTGTGGAGAGCTGTGAGAGCTGAACAAGACTAGTGATAGTCTGTGACAAACACAGTGTTCGCATTGTATTTTCCAAAGTGTGAGAACCTTTATGGGGTTAGACCTTAAAAGGGAGGCCATTTAATTGTCCTGCTGGGAAATCAGGCTAGCATTTATTTCTGAAACCTGATGTTCTTTAGCCATAAAACTAAAAACAATTGGCAAGGTTTTAACCAATGGTGAAACAATAAAGATTAAAATAACATGGAACAAATATAATGATCAAATGGATTAAAAAAAGGAAAGTTTCATGTATATAGCACCAATTTACGACACGTCATATGAAGGCTCTTTACAAAGTCAGTTCCAGACAAACCAGACATATTGATGAAAAAGTTTTCTATCTCAGGAAACCCAGTAGGAGTCTCACTATAAAATAAACACATGCAATAGCGAAGAAGAGATGTAGTGAATAAATAAATACACCCCTGATTAAGTGAGTCAATAATTTATAACATCCATAAATAATTAAATCAGTCACAATGTAGTATAATTATCTATAGTTATTTAATTATTAGTTTTGTGCCCCCTGTGCTGCAGTGTACCACGAAATAATTTAAGCTGTGGAACATCCAATATTATTCTACATCGTATTGGTTAAACCTGCACAAATAGTCCACTTCTATCAAACATATATCGGCTGATGACCGCCTGACGCTTGTGACCATGAAATAACCTGATAAATATTCAAACTACAGGAGATGTTTGTAAATAAATTAGTTATCTGAATTTAACATTTTCCTAAACACTTAATTAAAATTAGAAATATATAATACATATTAAATAATATATCCCTTAGGATCTCCATAGGTGCCAATCATTTTTTTAAATAAATTGTTTTTTTTTTTATGTGAAAATGTAACTACTTATATGTTTATTTTTTAGATTAATAGAACATGGATCAGGAATTAAATTCCTGGATTCTTGATATTTCACTGTTATTTCAAGCCCCCTGCCCCACCAAAGGAAAACGGCCATTGTTTTTATTGTTATTTACCTCTTGCTGCTGAATAATATTCCTTTGCTTTGTGTAATTTAGTCTCAAGGTTTAAGAGGACCAGAAGTGTCCCTGGAGCACCTCTGCTGCAGCTTTTCAGTCCACCTTCTTCCTCCAGAAGAGACGCAAGGTGGCGCTGACCAAAAACACATCATCCCTGTGGACACCCACACAAGCTGCTTGAAGGGGTGAGATAATGAAAAGTTTGGTTTAACCTTGCCCTGAATACGACAAGTTTATCCAGAAGTCCCTTCTTAGAACGCCTCAGCAGGGCAGATGGCGGCTCAGCGAAAGGCCATAAGGTCCAGCTCAACCTGACGCCATTAAAAATTCCTTCATCGTGTCAGGAAGGACACACAAAGGGGAAGTTTGGACACGGCGCAAGCTCGTTAACCCCGACTAAATGAGTCGGTAATTGGTTCAACGCGGCGGAAAGTGACTGTATCGTGGATTCCCACTCAGCTGAGTAGCACTGAACCAGCTACGAGCTCACACCGGTTCCCTTTAACTAGGATCAGGTCGGACCAGACCAACGGTGGTCAGCTGGGAGGGTTCAAAAGGACAGGTCTGAGCGATGGGCCGACAGCTGCAGGGCCCTAAAGGGAAAACAGGCCACAGTGCAAAAAAAAAAAGACGAAGGACAAAACAAACTAAAAGGCAAAAAAAAAAACAAGCAGAGCAATGTTCTAAAGAGAAAAAAACAATTAAGAAATGACATTTATCACCTTTAGGAAACCGAGACACGTCTCCAAGCAGAGGAAAATGAAACCTGAATGAATTTTACAAGGAAAACAGCCCAAAACAGGGTCAACACTAATCCACACACGGATATAATAAAGCTTTGTAATAGCACTAAGCAGAGAAATGCTTTGTAGATGCAAACACTTGCACAGCTCTCTCTGGATTCACCAATGCGCCGATCAATGAGAAAGTCCAAGGAACTCCAAGGAAGATGTGCAGATTTCTTCAAGTAGGGGAAGTCTTTAAGGGCACTGCTCAAATTAATGTATGTAAGACTATGTCTAAAAGGTAAGTTCACGCTGAAAAGGTGCGTTCAGAAGCAAATTAACGGTCAGTGTTGCTAACGGTGCATATTGGGCGAACAGAGAGAAAAAAAAGTGTAGAGCGAAGCAAAACTGCAAATGGGAACGATGGAGACGCGTCTGGGGCAAAGCGACATTTCACTCAAGTTCAACAATCTGTATTTTCCTGTCGATTTGCGTCGCGTTAAAGGAGCTATAAGTAATACTGACACCTTTTTCCTGTGGGGATGCTCGGCTGCCAATGTTACTCAGGGTTTCCATGATCGAGGCGCATTGCCACGCCAAAATAAAAGCTGCCACAGCTTCAGAATGAAGTTCTTTTTTACTATATGGTAAAAAAAATAAAAATAAAATAAAGTCAAGCATATGAGATTTATTTAACCCACACCTATAATTGTGCACTTATATTAACCATAATCAGAGTTTGAGTTTAATTTAAATATCATGACAAAATAAAATGTACTTTATTTGAAAAAGCAACACCTCCTGCTCCTTCTTGTCTGGCCCCGCTGGACCCAGGAGGGAAGGACCACTAGACACGACAGTCCAGTGTTGCCCATTTACCATCTTTGTTGCTACATTTAGCGACTTTTCAGACCCTAGCAACTTTTTTTGTCAGCTTTTTCTGCGTTAATGGCGACTTTATCGAAAGCACCAGTCTGCTATAGATGTAGCAGCAAGAGCTGCCATGAGGGTTCCCATTTCCCTCAGCGCCGTCTCACAGGCACAGCACAGCTGCTGCTGCCTCGTCATGTAAATGCAGTTTTTAAAGCCGTCTTTTTTTTTTTGTCTTTGAAACTGTTCCACTAAAAACAATTCCCTGAATTTTATTTTCCTATATTTTAATATGTAAAGCACTTTGCATCGTCTCTGTACTGAAATGTGCTATACAAATAAATTTGCCTTGCCTTGAATTTGATTCGCACACAGCTTCAGTCGCTTATTCGCCTCGTTCGCTTTGTGTGCCTCTGACATCTATTTGTTACAGTTTGTTTTGTGCAGCGTGGATTCAGGCAATGTTTTAAAATTCAGAAATAATTTGGTAAAAAGGTAATTTTTAAGTTCCAAAGACAATTAATCGCTATTTTAATAACTTTTTTTATTGTCTTGGCAAAAGCTGTCCTACAGCCTCGGTCACAAATGTATGAACAAATATGCAAATTATATGATGACGTCATCCCACCACAGCTTTACAAAACCCTGGAGGAAACCCCGTTACTGACGCATCACACAATGCGGCTTGAACTATGAAGATGGAGGAATACCCCCCCAAATTCTTCTACTTCATATTAAAAGCTACATGTCACACCTGGTTTGGTTGGATAAAGTTTTTCCACAACTCAAAATAGGACATTTAACCAACCTAATCTTGATCTTATGTAGAGCTGAGAAGCTCCAGCTACGGATCTGTAAACATAGAAATCAGACCTGCACCATTGCCATGCTGACACGGTAATACAGAAACTTCAGAGGTTCCACAATTTTTCTGCTCAAACTAGGGAAACCGTCCTGCTGCTTCAGCAAAGAGCCATGCCCCAAAATCTCATGATCTTTCTGGTTACCACATCACATTTCCATTTCCCCATTCCGCCGCCTTACTAGTTGCCACCTGACAACAAACAGTGATTCCACGTGAGACAAAACGCACTGATATTTTACACTCGAATTTTAAAAAAGACAGTCAGGGACGACACCGGGGCACCAAAGTCCTGCAATCACAAGCTAAAAACTGATTGAAAAAGCCCTAAATTCTTTAGCCTTAGCTAAATTTAGCTTATTGAGTAAGTTATTCTTACACAATAAGCTAAATTCTAGGATTTAGTGATGGAAAAACTCGTGACATAGCTATAGCTAGCAACCTGGAACAATTAAAGCCGTTTTAGAGAAAAATCACTCTGAGATCATAAGGCGCCCTGATCGGTAATCTGCAGGTCAACTAACGAGAATTAAAATAAATGTATCAAAATAACAAACAAAAAAATTAAAGAAACATAATTTTTCCATCTAAGAAACACATCATTCTTTGAACCACCTTCGGTGTTTAATTTTTAAAAATCCAATACAGGTTAGCGGTACATGCCATAAAGCAGAAATATGGATAATCCAGCACTTCTTTAACTTTCTGTTGAACTCAAAACACTTTTTAATAAAGAACAGAAGAACATTTTTTTATCTTTTACATTTATATGGTAGAATAAAAAAATGTATTGATCAAAATCTTTAAATAAAGAAGAAAAATGAAAAAAAAAAAATAGGCAAATGGGACGACGCAAGGAAGAAAAGAAGGACAGACAGAAGGGAGGTAGGACACAAAGGAGACAAGGGAGGAGAGACGAGGAGGGAAGAACACTGCAAAAACAGATCTAAAAATAAGTAAAATGTTCTTAAAATTTGTGTTTTTGCCATAGATTTGAGCAGGTATATAATATCTGCCAATGTAATGAGTATTTTGACCCCTAAGATAAGATAATTAGAGATGAATTGTTCCTATTTTAAGTGCAAAAATCTTATTCCATTGGCAAATCATCTTATTTATCTGCTCAAATCGGGGACAGATACACTCATTTTAAGAAAATCTGACTTATTTTTAGTTCCGTATTTACAGTGAAAGTAAGGAGAAAAAGGAAGGGAAGGCCGAAAAATATAAAAAGGGAGGAAGAACGAGCCAGGAGGGACCAGAGGAAGGAAGGACAGAAACAGGAAAGCCAGAACGTGCTAAGAACACGTTGCATGTTTACGGTGAAGAGGCCGCTTAAAAAAAAATGGAGCGGCCTTCCTCTGTGATTCATGACAAACGTTCTGCTCTCAGTATGAACACGAGTCCTCGGTTTGTGCTGCCAACACAGCCAGGTGGCCCACTTTGCATGCGGTCCGTCCGTCCGTCTTTGTCGTAGAGGTCAAAACACGCACCGTAAAAAGCACGAAGCACACACGGCTGGGAGATCAGAACATCCCTGTGTTCTACAGCCAGGCGTGGGCTCGGCCGTCCCCGTTATCAAACCGCTTTCCTGACAAAGACAGAAGGCATCTGCACCGAGCCGAGCAGGAAACGTAAGTGTGACCGGCCTGTGTGTCATACGGCCGTCACAAACACACAAACACGCAGGTCTGTAAACCGTCTCTGGGTCAAAATTAAATCACCGCAGCCGCCTGAGAAGGCGCGGCACAGGTGCACTGCAAAAACAGATCTAAAAATAAATAAAACGTTCTTAAAGTTAGTGTATTTGTCCTTGATTTGAGCAGGTAAATAAGATTATCTGCCAATGGAATGAGTATTTTGACCCCTAAAATAAGATAATTAGATATTCTGCACTTGAAATAAGATGAAGGAGATGAGTTGTTCCCATTTTAAGTGCAAAAATCTTGTTCCATTGGCAAATCGTCTTATTTACCTGCTCAAATCAAGGACAAATACACTAATTTGAAGAACATTTTATTTTTTTTAAGTTTTGTTTTTGCATGCGCCTCTTTCACTGCAAAAACAAATCTAAAAATAAATAAAACGTTCTTAAAGTTAGTGTATTTGTCCTTGATTTGAGCAGGTAAATAAGATTATTTGCCAATGTAAATAATATTTTGACCCCTAAAAAAAGATAATTAGACATCCTGCACTTAAAATAAGATGATGGAGATGAGTTCTTCCTATTTTAAGAGCAAAAATCTCGTTCCATTGGCAAATCATCTTATTTACCTGCTCAAATCAAGGATAAATACATTCATTTGAAGACCATTTTACTTATTTTAAGTTCTGTTTTTGCACGCGCCTCCTTCACTGCAAAAACAAATCTAAAAATAAGTAAAATGTTCTTAAAGTAAGTGTATTTGTCCTTGATTTGAGCAGGTAAATAAGATTATTTGCCAATGGAATAAGTATTTTGACCCCTAAAAAAAGATAATTAGACATCCTGCACTTGAAAGACGTTGATGGAGTTGAGTTGTTCCTATTTTAAGTGCAAAAATCTTATTCCATTGGCAAATCATCTTATTTACCTGCTCAAATCAAGGACAAATACATTCATTTTAAGACCATTTTACTTATTTTATGTTGCGTTTTTGCAGTGTTTAGGGTTGCAGTGTGAGCTGCCACAGCGAACACGGCCTCCACGACAGGAAAGCCAGAGCGGCAGAGGAAGGGACGGGAACACCGGGGAGGGAGGAGCGCCCGCTGCAAGCCGAGACATGCAGGTCTGCGCCGGGTTTCAGTCTGCAGAGCGAGCCGTTAGGACCGACGGAGTGAGGCGGCTTCTTTTTCTTTTTCTTTTTAAATGCATCAAAAAGTTGGGAGCTAAACTTGCATGATTTTTTTTTTTCTCCTCCTCCTCCTTCTTCTTCTTCTTCTTCTTCTGGCCCATTTTTCAGCTCCGACTGCGGCTCTCAGGGGGGGCCGGATCAGGGTTTCTATTCCTGGACCAAAACCAAAGCGACATTTACAGAAACGAAACCCGGCGTCTGGCTCTCCGTACCAACGCTAAATAAAGAACGAACTATTACAGAACACCAAGAACCTTAGTTTAGTCAATTATTTAAAGAGATGTGTCGGCTTTAGGGTGACGGCGCCGCAGCGTTTATCGCTTTATGGTGTCTTACTTCCCTGTAGCTGTCCAAAAGAGCAGCCGGCCCTCGCCACGCGGGCCCTCTGGACGTCAGCTGCGTTTTGTTTTCAGTTCAAACAAAAATCAGCTTTCCTACATTATTTAGACCTTGGAACCAAGACGGTTCACTTTCTGTCTCCTGAGCTCTTTATTCGTACGTTTTTGGCTCATTATTCCATCAGAAGGCCTTAAACCTGACTAACTTTGAATTATCTACAGATTTCTATTTAAAAATGTCCAGTCTCTCCTGTCTTTCCCGTTTTGAAGAGTAGCTATGAGAAAACTGCAAAAAGGGAACTAAAAGTAAGTTAACTTTTCTTGAAATGAGTGTCTTTGCCCTTGATTTGAGCAGCTAAATGAGATTATCAACCAATGGAATAAGATTATTGGATTTAAAATGGGAACAACTCATCTCCATCATCTTATTTTGAGTAAATCTATCCAATTATCTTATTTTAGGGGTAAAAATACTCATTCCCTTGGCAGATCGTCTTATTTACCTGCTTAAATCAAGAACAAATACACTCATTTCAGGAAAGTTTTACTTACTTTTAGTTCCCTTTTTGCAGTGATGCTCTGATGAACTGAGAAATGGAAAGTATGAACAAAAAATCCTTCACTTATATTTGATTTTAAATTGGTTCAAGTCATTATTTCGTAGGTTTTTTCTAAAAGAACAGAAAATTGTTTCGTTTCTACAAGGGACTGAAATTAAAAGTCAGGTTCTTTTTCGTGTTTGTGTGAAATTAAAAGGTACTGCAATAAAGTATTAATTTATTTTAAGGATTTTTACACATTTGTGAAATAAAAATTATTTTAACCCTCTGAATACAAATGCACCTTTAAAAAGGGTGAGATTTCCCTTTTTACAATTTGTGTGTGAGATTACTGTAATGAAGAGATGAATTTATTTAATATTTTTTAACTTTAAAACATACGGAAAATGGGGCTGGGTGATATCACTTAAAAATAAAATCTCAGATTTTATTGCGATTAATCGATTTTCTTCCCTTTTGTTTTATTAAAAACAAATTGCTGAAATAATTTTTCTCGTCTGAATTTGAACTGCAACTTATTACGAGTTTTAAAAACATGCTTTTAAAACAAGATGGCAGGCCCCGCTATAGTAAAACAATGAAAATATAAAATGTTTGCTGCTAGCTGTATTACACATCTAAGAACAGGCTTCACCTGTATAACTCCACACCAACTTAAAAAAGAAGTAAATGAATGAATTAAAATGCCTTATCCTGGGGTAAAAAGGTTTCCTATTTGGAGTATTTTTGACAATTTAGTTTTTCTAAAAATCTATTCAACACTGCATGCTATTACCAAAACTGTTTCTCCTTTTGGGAAATGATATAGTGCTTAGGGCTGGAAGATAATTCAATAACGATATATATCGATCAAAAGACGTATATCGACAATAGAAAAAAAGTGGTCAATAAAAAGTTTAGTAGAATAACATTTTTCCCTTCCTTTTGCATTCTAGACTATAATGTAGGTTAATATTTGCAGTCATTACATGCTCCCAACCAATCACAACGCAGAGCAAGGAACCAAGCTCCGCCCCCTTCAAAGAGTTCAGAGAGCACGTTCTTTTTTCTTTTTTAAAAACTTGCAGTTTTGGTAAAAAGTTTGTTAAATAAAGGGTTGAGTTCGAATTCAGTGTTTGTGTGTCTGTATCTAGAAACAGGTCGCTAAGCAACAGCATAAAATGGTCAGGGCCGCATTTAATTTATAAGTTTTGAATTTTTTGATAATTATCGATATGATTTATATTTTACTGATATGCTATTTTTCCATATCGTCCAGCCCTAATAGTGCTTAGTTTTAAGAAAGCCCAGAAAAGTGCATATGCAAAAAAAACAACTTGATTTTCCTAAATTAAATCTTCAGGATTTGCAAATTCGAATTAAACAATAAAGAAATCGCAAAAAGGACCAAACTCTCTCATTCTTATTGAAAGCCACCCTTTTCAGGACTTTGTGAAGAACTTTAAAAACAACAGGAGGTTTTTGCAGATCTTACAAGCAACTTTGACATTTTGAAACTTTCAGCACTCTAGTCAGAAGGGGGAAAAAAAATTGCAAATATGTGGGAAATCCGCAGATTATTTGCACAAGATAACACCCCGCCTCCCTCCCGCCCGGTTATAAACAGTAAGCATGGCAGTTAATAAGGAGTCACGACAGACTCAATTCTCCCACGGTCGTGTCGTAATGGGGAGAAATACAGATTGCAGCGTCTCGGTTTCATGTTACAGTCAGCTGTGGTGATTCCACAACTAGGAAGCCTCCCACGTTAAGCTCCTGGGCAGCAAGTTACTCTGCCGTACGACAGACGGTGTTGTCCTAACAGAGCTGTCCTGGAAGCCGTGGATTGGGCACAAAGGGCTAAAAAAAAAAAAAAAAAAGCACACGGTTTGAGAACGAGGAAGGAAACTAAATTACAGGGAGTCCTTGGGGAGTACCGCTGGAATGGACACACCCTCTGTAGCTGATATGTTGGGTTCCTGTTTGGAGAGAAAATCCCAACGCAGCACCAAAGGGCAGCCGGCCGACTGTTTAGGTAGATTAGAAAGAAATGTGCGGGATCAACATTAAAATGCCTTCAAAGAAAACGTGAATTCAGATATTTTTTCTTCCCCCCCCCACAAGAACAGCAGCTGGTGTTGGCGTGGATAAACGAAGGAAGAAAAGAGCTTTTATTGACCAACTTGAAACGTTTTTACATTCCTTCCTGTGTCACGCAAGCCAAGCTGAAACCCTGACAAAGTCAACCCAGATTCCTTAAATTTCCCCACCTGTCAACTAATAAAAGCCAAATCAACAGCAACTCCTATACCACAATAACAAAGTGGCCTCCCCCCTCTGGGTTGGGGAACATCTCAGTGTCTTGATTTCCCCCCCCCCCCCCGGTGATGACAGGACGGAGCGGTAGATGGACCGATGGATCTGGCCTACATCTGCCGTAATGCGGCCGCTGCTCTGGTCTGTTACGATGAAAGAGCCGAGAAACATCAAAGCCCTCAATGTCTACGTAGCAACGCTAAGCTACGACAACGAGGATCGGGACCGAAAGAACGAGATCCAGGATACATGTAGGGCGCCTTAGAGATGGGGCGCAGGGAGAGCTCAAAGTAGAGCCGCTGCTTTTCAGCATCGAAGGGAGGAGAACCTCAAAGCATTAAAGATTTGGCCGTCAGTTGCTGGTTTAAGGCTAACAGCTAACCGTCCGCTAGCCTCATTACGGTCACTAGTTACCGGGTCCTCACCAGGATGTTTTTTCAGCTTAACGGGGGAAGGCTTGCGGCGACAAGGTGGGGGGGTCCTGGTCTGTTGTTTTCGCTGTTCCGGTATGCTTTCTTGCAGCGGAGCGTTGCGTAGCGCAGCTCGAAGAGGGTTGTTCGTCAAGCTAATAACGGCTAGCGTTAGCTTATGTTGCCCGAGAG
Organism: Fundulus heteroclitus; assembly: GCF_011125445.2. NCBI lineage: Eukaryota > Metazoa > Chordata > Actinopteri > Cyprinodontiformes > Fundulidae > Fundulus > Fundulus heteroclitus. The sequence goes on from NC_046381.1 coordinate 5,609,614, forward strand.
GTTTATAGCTGCACTGATGCACGTTCAAGACCTTTTTTCTGCTCTCAGACATCCGTACAATAATGTTCCCGTGTGGTACTGACCGTCATTAAAAATTAGCGTCACGGTCTAATTTCAGTATCATTTTGAAAACCGTAACAACCCGTTACGCTGAAACACGCTAGCAAGAACCCCGAGTTAGACTTAAGGCTCCTACATACAAAGGGGGAGTACGCCATACACAAAATATCAAGCTTATTTTAATGAATCCTGTAATTAAAATGTATCGTGCGATTAATTGATTCATTGCTTATTGTGACACGCCTCACTGACAGGTGTGCGGCGGGTGCCTGCTGGAGAAGAAACGTCTCTAGGCGCTCACCTAGCTAATCAAACATGCTAACGTCCATTCCCCCACTTCGTCTCACTGGCAGAAAGTGTGGGAATAAAAATTTGTCACAAGAAATGTAGGCATTTAGTACGACTATGAATCGACTACGAAGGGTAAAACGTCAGCGGACCGTTGGAACAGCTCGCAGTACGCCGGAGTAGGTTGGCACCTCAAGACAGACTTTCTTGTAATTCAGCTGTATTTACAATGTACATCTGAGCGAAATTTTGTGGCAAGGCCCCGAGTAAAAACATACTAGAGAAAAGAGAAACGTGATAGATATCAGCTTTTGTCATTTCTCAGGAATGTAGCAGTAAACCAAAAAAAAAAAATACATTTTATATGTACAGACGTTATGTGTAAGACAATATGAACAGTGCAAGCATGTCTAGCAGTAGGACGTACTGCAACTGTACCGGTAAAAAAAAAAAAGAAAAGTCATCTGAAGTAGGGCTGGACGATAATTCAATAACTATGTATCGATCGATAGAGCTATATCGGTGATAGAAAAAAAAGATCAATAAAAAAACTGTTTACCTTCCTTTTGCATTCTAGCCTATCATGTGGATTAATATTACAATCATTACATCCTCCCAACCAATCACAACACAGACCCAGGAACACTCCGACACCAAGCTCCGCCCCCTTCAAAGAGTTCAGACATCCTTTTTTAAAAACTTGGGAGTTTTGGTAAAAAAGTTAGTTGAATAAAGGGTTGAGTTTGAATTCAGTGTTTGCTTGTTCTTTATCTAAAAATGGGTTGCTAATTAACAGCATTAAATGACCAGGGCTGCACTTAAAATGTATGTTTATGAATTTGATGATAATTATCGATATCGATCAATATGATTTGTATTTTATCGATATGCTTTTTTCCCCTACATATCGTCCAACCATAATCTGAAGGACCAACTTGATTTAACAAAAAAATTACCAATTAAAAGCAAAAATACCAATAGCTATTCTCATAGGCTGCCTTCTGTGATGTCACCAGAAACATGTGCTAGAGGAATCTCGTCCTTTGGGAGGGTAGCCCATATATCTTGATTAAAGGGGTCGATTTCCAACAAAACAGCAAAACAATTTCAAGAAGCGGCCTCGACATATTGATCCAGGCGTGACAAAGCAAGTTTGACCGACCTCACAGAAAACTCTGATAAGTATCTTTAAGTGCACATAAAAAAATAATGCCGCAACAACCAAGGTCCAGCAAGGCAGACATTATCACACCCCTACAGTAATGGGCTCCCTGTGGAGACTTTAGCTGTTTTTGTGGTATTAAATGGTGTGTTTAATGACCCTAAAGAGCTGACATGCAGGCTCGTCGTTTTGCTGACGACGAAAATAAATGTAACCACAACTACTAGACACAACAACTGTAATAATATCCTTTAAAAAAAATAAAAATGTCTGTAACGTATTGCTGAAAAAAAACTAATGGGTTCAATCATCAATGGGGAGAGCGGTAGTTCTATGACTTAGAAGAAAAAAAAAAAAAAAAAAAAAAGTAGACACACCCTGTGTTTAAGCTGACAATATTTTATCTAGATCACAATAACTTAAACGTCCCACGGTTCCAAATGCACCATCGTTACATTCCTTATTGGAACTCGAGGCTTTTCTACACGAATTTGCTCTTAGGAGTAGTTTCTGTATCCACATTTCCTGTCCCGACAACCTCGCAGCCCGCTGAGCGAAGAGGAGAAAAGTGTTGGCGTAATACATTAAACAGAATTAAACTTTTATTTACCTGGACATAATTGCTCTCGCAGTAGTCGGCGACTCTCGTCAGGTTTTGGTAACTCTCCACAAGCGCTCTCTTCCCGGCCGGAATCTCTTCCTCCAACAACATTTGTAGCTCTGCCATCTTACATCTCTCCCAGCAGAGCCTCCCTTCCCTCTCTCTGCCTTCCCTCTGATTGAAGCAACCAGCAGCCCACAGCTCAGACTCGGAGGAAAAAAAAAGAAAAAGAAACCGTCCTGCTCCGCCTGCTATTGTGGGATTCCTGGCCCCGATTTGGCGTAAACTCAAGTCGAAGATCGTCTGTACAAAGACAGAGGTGCCACTCAGGCGTAAAGAAAAAAAAGTTAAGGGTCCGTTTATATATATATATATATATATATATATATATATATATATATATATATATATATATATATATTTCATATATATATATATATATATATATATATATATATATATATATATATATATATATATATATATATAACTTTTTTTGTTTGTTTTGTTTTTTTTGCAAATTAGTTAACTCCTCGGAAACTATTTATTGAAAATATGTAAAGAGATGGTTTTCGTTTTAAAATATAAAACTTTAAACTGAAATACGAGCCATTTTTTTTTTTCGTTTTTGAGATCAAAAAGCGCAAAACGACACGTTCAAATTTGGTAGAACTTTCATATCGTTAACAATCCATCCATCCAATCATTGTGCAAGAAAATTAAGCTGTCATGTTTTGAGGTATTTTCGCAATCTCCTCCAATTTACATAAGCAAAGGGTTCAGACCTTATTCTGTGACCTCACTGTCTGCGAAGAGTTGGGTGTCTTCATGAGCTCACAATACAATAAAAATACTTATAAAAACACTAAAAAAAGCATTCTTTTTCAAACTTTAGGAATATGTTTAACTTATAAGGTTTGTGAGAAAGAAATAGGACAAAAAATTATTCCACAAAGAAAGAGCTCCTCCTACACTTATGGCACCAGGAATCAGGTGCCTGTCCAGAAATAAATATAAAAAAAGTTAATAAAAAAGAAAAATATATATTGAATATAAAACGTTAAACTGAAATACTAGCCATTTTTTTAAATAAAAAAAAACAACAACACGCTTGGTAGAACGTTCATATTGTTAACAATAATAGCGTAAAATCATTGTGCAAGGAAATTAAACTGTCATGTTTTGAGGTATTTTTGCAATCCCCTCCAATTTACATAAGCAAGGGTTCAGACTTTAGGAATATATTTAATCTATAAGGTTTTGTTCATCTATATTTATTTTATAGTGAAAAAGAAATGGGACAAAAACGAGTAAACAAAGAAAAAGCTCCTGCTACACTTATGGCACCAGGAATTAGGTGCCTGTCCAGGAATAAATATAAATAAATAAAAAATATATAAATTAACCGAAAAAAACGAAAGAAAAAAAAACTTGTGTGTATAAATAAAAAAACAAAAACAAAAAAAAACAAAAAAAAATACATATATATATATATATATATATATATATATATATATATATATATATATATATATATATATATATATATATATTTATACACACAAGTTGCTATTCTTTTAAACACACCTTTGTTTATATGTTGTCTTGATTACAAAGAATCTAATAAAATTATTGTATGGTTATCACTTCACAGTTAAGTCAAGAACTGTGCTGGAAAAGAAATGTGACAACGTGCTTGTCCCATCTTTTGGGATATGCATGTTCCTGGAGATAGGCACCAGCACCCCGCGACCCCATGAAGGATAAAGCGGATCAGAAAATGGATGGATGGATGAATGCATGTTCCCAACTATTACATAAGAGTTATCCAAGTTTCCTCTTTAATTTGATGGACACATTGTGCTAAATGTCTCTTCAATATTTGCTGAATCTGTTTGAATAATAATACAGTTACAACTGTTTTAAATGCTGAGTGGATTTGAACTTGACTGCATTGGATTGAGTTTGTATTTACACGGTACCTACAAGAATAAATCAAGTTTAAACTTCTTAAATCAAGTGTTACAATCATGCTTAAAACAAGGGATCCACCATCCATTCCCTGTACCTGCTTATCATTGCAGGGTCAAGAGGGAGAGATCCCTTTGCCCAGCAGTCATTGGGTGACCTGTGCAACATACAGAGTGAGAGCTCTGTCTTTTCTTTCAAGTTCACCTATCGCGATTCCATCTGAAAAAAAGTGGGATACATTGTGAAAAGCATGCTGGGATGTGTAGTTCCAGGCTCGATATCCATCAACAACAGCGACGTCTACGCAGAAAAAAACTACTTATTGATCTTATTCTGGACCGCGTTTTTTTATTACACAGAACAAATCAATTTTATACCCGCAAATAATCCCTATGAACCCTTAAACTAGCTTTGTGGGGGACCAGATTTTTAGGTTCAAACCAGAGGGTTAGGAAGTTAGTAGGACTACAGCTGTAAAACTACAGCTCCCATGATACGCTCGTGCCTAGCTTTATCTGCTGTTGATGGCGTCGATCTCAGGGCTAAGGACAAGTTGCGTTCTGGCCGACAGATAAACAGTTAGTCTGACGGTGAGTGAAAGTCTTTTTCGGAGTTTAGACTTTAAATGTCTTTATGTAATTGCGTCATTTGGCGTAAATAACGGCCGTAACTGACGCCGCGCGGAAGGAGAGTTGCCGTGTCCTACATACTCATGCTCAGCTGATTGAATCCTCTTTACCGTCGGTCAAAAACAGTGCCTGCTAACCCCCCGAGACCCGTCTCTTGTTGTTTTTTCTTTAATTGTTATCATTATTGTTGTTGTTATTATTATTATTGGGCAGGTTTTGCTGTTAGCTGGCCCCGAGTGACACCGCCATGGAGGTGGAGAGTGTCAGCGCGGAGGAACAGAAACGTCTGACCCAGAAACGGTTCGAAGCCGCGGTTAAAGTCATCAAGAGTTTGCCCCCGAACGGTGAGTGAGAACCAGCGGGGGTCTGGATGGTGACAGAACGGGTCGGGGTTGAGCTAGCATCCGATTTACCGGCGAATTAAAGGGCAGTTTCACACAATTCACAGGACTTTGGGTCACCTGGGGACTGCTCTTACCTTTACTTTTGTCCCTAGCTTCGGTTTATTTCGTTGACATTGTCCACGCTAAGCCAACACGTGGCTGTGTGTGTTGTTGTTGTGAAGTCATTGGCTCTTACATGGGTTTTTGTTGCAAATTATTTACCCACAGGACTCGCTGTTTACTTATTAGACGTCTGAAGCCGTTTGATTGGACTAGATTTTATCTAGCGGTGTCAGAGTAAAGGGGTCTGGGTAGAAATCCGTGTCTCACTTTTAAGATTTTTATTAGCAAATCACTCTTCTTCTTCTTCTTCTACTACTTGTGTTTGTGTAGCTCACAATCTCCCAGTAAGATCCACTGAAGTTTGTGTTTGTTGTAAGTGTGGAAAACGTTCCAGTAAAGAAAAAATCTGATTTCCTTTTCCCGTTTACTGAAAGCTTTGGAAGGAAACATTCTGAATTGTTTTAAAGGAGCACCGTGTAAGCTTCGACTCAAGTATTGGCTTAGTTTGAGATCTATTAAATGATTTTTTTTTAAGGTCACTATACAGCACTTGGTGTGTATGGACGCTCAGTGCCGGCTGCCCTTCTCAAAAACTCACCTATGTAACCTGGGAGGGTCGGCTCTGACCTTTCGTGCTTCTACATTTCTCATCTTTGACTGAACGTTTATCGTGGCCACGGTTCTTATTACAAGACGCAGTAAATATAGTTCCCAAACCAGCATGCCAGCTCTTATCCTCTGTTGAAGTTCCTTCAGCCTTTCATAATCAGATGATTGGGCCTCTGCTCCATCTTCCTCTCTGACGGCTCCTGGAGCTCCCCCTCCCTCTCCCTCTCCCCCTGGCTCTGCCTCGTCTTCCCCCTCTCCCCGTTTCAATGGGAAGGTGATCTAGAGAGGTGAATGTGGGATTTTATTTTTTTTTTAAGTAAGTGTTTAAGTTATCTAGATAACTAGTTAAGATAATACATGGGTTAAAATTTACACAATGCTGTTTTAAGATGAAGAAAGATTGTTTGAAATATAGTTTGGGGATTCAGGAACCTGCAACACCACACACAGAAGAGCTTTTATTTTATTTTTTTGTAAGAAAAATCCAAAATGAACCTTTTTCTATTTAATTTTCTGCAACAAACGGTTACTTTTGATCTTTTTTTCTGAGCGTAGACGCGTCAAAGTCTAGCACATGTTGCACGTAGACAGAAATAAAAATAAAAGATCTGCATGTTGACGTGTGCGAGCTCACAAAACACCACATTGGTCCAGCCCATCGCCAAAAACCAGCTTACAGCTCTTTCTTTTTACAACAATAAAATCACAAACGCCTGACACCTGCATCAGTGGGGTCGGGCTGAAAGCAGTGTTTTTATGTATTTTTTTTAATTTGTTTTGTTTCATTGACTCCTGGATTGAAGTACCCTGCATTTCTTACAGAATATGTAAATCACTTAATAGCTACAGGCTTCTCTGCTGCGCAGGTTTCACCTTTAATGATTTGGGATTCAGTTTATTTCGGCCAGAAAATGCCATCTTTCACCTGGGTAAAAAAAAAACAAAAAAACAAACTCTTATAAGATTCATGTAAAACAGGAGGTTTTGCTCTTTAGCCCAAACTGGATTTTAAAGAATTCATAATCAATGTGGAGAAATCCAGTTCACCTCAACTGTATTAGATTTGAAGCGTTAATCCTTAAAAGCTGTGAAGCTGCCCCTTCGCTTCAGATCCTCGGTCAGATGCTAACCTGAGGCCGGGGCCAGGTGAGCCGCGGCAGCTTGAGCGATTTAAGTAATCCACTTTAGCAGCAAACACCAGCCCAGATCGGCCCCTCCGTATGGCACAATTCACTGCTTTCATTCCAGCCCCGGTTACATTATCAGCCAATTTAAGGTTAAAATGAGCCGTTTTGTGTTTGTTCTTCCTCAGGTCCCTTTCAGCCCTCGAACGACATGATGCTCAAGTTCTACAGCTACTACAAGCAGGCCACCATCGGACCCTGTAATATACCACGACCCGGCTTCTGGGATGTGGTTGGCAAAGCTAAATGGTTTGTAGATTTATCTCACATCCGTTTTTGTTTGCTTGGGTTAAATTTAGACGTTTAGGGTTTTTACTAGAGCCTAGAACAGGAGTCTGCAACCTTTACAATCAAAACAGCCGTTTTTGCCCTCAGTCAAGCTAAATAAAAGTTGTTTAGAGCCGTAAATGTTGTTACCTTTTCATTGAAGACAACTTAGCGTTTTTGTTTTGCTCATTTAAATAAAAAAATATTTATAGTTTTAGACGGTAAGACTGAGAAAAATATAACTTTAGCAAAAAAAGGATTGGTTACACTATATTTGAAGGGGTGTACATAAGACTGACATTACACTGTCATAAACCTGACATAACACCTGTTATGAACATAAATGACTCCTTATGAATGTTTAAGACTGTTGTCATTAATTGTCATTCGGTAAATTATGACACTATTAAAGCAAAGTTGACATTTTTGAAAATGTCTTTGTTATGACAAGCCCTTAACTTAATAAAACCCCAAGCCCTTAATTTAACCTAATCCTAAATCAAGCCCTAAACTTAACCTAGTCTCTGTTAATGTCAAGTTGTCATAACAAAGACATTTTAAACAATGTCAACAATGTGTTACCAAAGGATTTATACATTTATAATTAAATGAAATTTATGTAAAATAATGTAAGAAAAGGGAAAAAAAGGTACATGGTTTCCAATCTGATGATGCAAAAAAATACTTTTAGTGTTAATAGTGTCAATTACTCGTCTAAAAACCTGACCTCCACTTTATCTACACTTTCTTTGAAACAAAGTTAAAGAGCCGAAGGGGAGGTGTCAGAGCCCTGATCTAGAAGATAAAACTGAAACATTACAAAATGTTACATTTACTCTCATGTAAAACAAGACTCGAGCTGGAGAGTGATTAATTTTTTTCTGTGCGTTTACTCAAGTTGTGCTCTCTGGACTTGGTTAGGAATGTGACCTCTTACCCATAAAGCTGGACAGTTTCTCTGCTGGATCGAGCTTGAAAATGTTTTAAATCACAGCTCCTGACGGTGGGCGGGGCGTCACTCGATCTTTGACCCACGGCTGGCACTCACCTTAAGTAATCCTGGTCTGTTTAAAAATCAGAGAAATTGCACAAACATGACAAAGTCCTTTTTTAATTAATATTTCTATTGAGAATGTGAAAATGTCACTTTTTCGAGAGCTAAAACATTTTCATAGCCTGTCTCTCAGCGCTGATCCTTTGCCACAGGCCAAGATGTAAGCATGATTTCCATGTGCAAAAACATATTTGGGGGGACAAAACTTTCTGTAGAGGCATAAACTAGGCCTGGGCGAGATGGATTATACCGTATTTTTCGGACTATAAGGCGCACTTAAAATCCTTAAATCTTCTCAAATTTATGGTGCGCCTTTATCTATGATCACCGTTGTGCTTATAACCAATTTTATGTGGTACAATGTGTTCAAAAATCTGTTAAAATGTGTAAATACGACTTTGGTTAGCAACAAAGCCTCTCCACTCAATGGATATACGGAGCATTACGGTACACTGTGTCACTACCTGATTGGACCCCTAAGCTGTCTATAAGACTGCCTGACTGTAATGTCTAAACTAGAAGTGCGTTCATGTAAAGACCCCCACATACTCGGGCGTACTTCACTCCGGACTCCGCGCATACAGGTTCATGTCACACTGAAGGCCAATATACAACATGTTTTTCCTTTCATAAAGTAATTATAAACCAAGCCTTTGTCCCAAATGTCTCACAGGCAAGTTTACCAACAAACAGCTGTAGAAAAAATATGAGAAACGGTTGAAAAATAAATAACCAACTGGAATACACAAAAATCTAATTTTAAGGCAACATAGACCATCTTGATATAAACAATATTGTCTCATCTTATATCTCTTTTTAAAAAAATCTCTGCAATTTCTCCCTTTACTGCTGAATACATTAAAATTGAGATGAGGTTTGAAAACTATTTAATCCGACATGAAGTTTTGACAGGTTTTAACGCTTTTTCTCATTCACATTTAACAGGGATGCCTGGAATTCCCTCGGAGAAATGTCTGAAGAAGAGGCGATGTCTGCTTATGTCGACCAAATGAAGCTGGTTGGTTTTCTTCATTTTCAAATTTTATAATATTGCTAAACTTAAAGGGCATAAAGGGCATCCTTTTCAATACCTTTCAAGGCAAGACAAGTTTGATTCCATAGCACGTTTGGATAACGACAATTCAAAGTGCAGAACTTTCAGTACTTTGAAGTACTAAAATTCTAACGCTGTTCAGGTAAAAGTTGTAACTTCTGCTCCAGTTCTGACCAGCATCGTTATTCTGAAGTGCTCAGGCTTATTAAACTACACTACAGTGGCTTTATAGATGTTATTCTGAGGGAAAAGCATGTCGTGACACTCAGACTCTTCAGTCCATCTTAGTTTACCTACAGCTACGTGCTGATTGGCCCAAAAAGACCCTTCAAGCTAATGCTGCACATGTGATGAGTGAAACAGAAGCTGAAACACTGAGGTTTACTGACAAACACTCATTTGGCTCAGACACAGAGAAAAGAAAGAGGTGCAGATAAAACTAATTATCTTACTTAGGAGAAAACTTATTGATTTAACACAATCTCAGAACATCACATCTATACAAAATATTAAAACTGCTGTAAAATGTGTTGCCTACTTATATTCATGTTACACGGCCGGTTCCCTCAGTGGTCTGGCTGTTCACTCCCTGCTTGAGCTTTCTGTCCAAGCTGTCCCTCGAAAGGTTCTGTGTCTTCTTCCCGGGTTTGGGTTGTTTCTTCGGTTAAATTCAAGATGTAAGTCGTTTTTTAAAATCCCAGGACAAAAAAACAACAACAATGTTTTCAGGCGGTTTTTGATGGTTGAAGACACGTTCCTCCTCTTCCAGGGTTCCTGCGGATCCTTAATAAGTCTTTAAAGGCATTGAATTCTTCAGTATAAAACTAAGGCCTTAATTGGTATTAAAATTTGTTACCACGTCATAAATAGGATTTTATTTTTGTAATTCATATCAAACATTAAAATAACTGAAACAATTATATATATTTTTTTGTATTCACCGAAATCAAACACGCAAAGAAAGCGATATGAAGACAAAATGGCAAAGTTGTAACAGGTGGAGGAGGAACTGAATAAAGCCTGCAGTACCATGCCATAGCTGCCAAAAGGAGTTAGCACTGATTATGTTGTTGTTTTAAAAACTGATTTATGGTTTATTCTACGAGAGAACAAAACAAAGTTCATGAATTCAGTTCAGTAGTGGTTAAAAAATATATCTGTCATTTATGTGCTTTTAGCTTTCTTCCTGTATGGAAAGTTTTTTCAAAATTTGAAACATTCTTCTGGACCAGAAACTAATAAACGTTTGGGTAAAGTTGTCGCAAGCTGTTTTTTTTTTTCCACAAAATTTTTAAGGGTAAAAAAGGGTTTTGCTCATTTGTCGTATTAAAAGATGGTCGTCCAGTTTGCAAATTATTTTGAATAATTTAATTTGACTCTTTAACAATAATAAACTCTTTTTGGTCTAACAATATAAGAACAATATTTGGCTCAGTTGTTCTATGAAAACACTTGTTGTAATTAGCCAATTTTATTAATTTAATTCAAAGCAGATTTTAATGCACCAAAGTCTTAATTTCAGTAATTAAATGTCATTGGATAGATGTTACAATGAATGTCAAAAGTGTGTCGTTTATTTAATGTTGTTTATTAAAAGTTGAATACTTTGTGTTGTACTTAACATTTTCTATTGTAGGATTTGAACTTTTCTGTAATAATTTTGACCTAATTAAAAACTAAAAGTTTCAATCTGCATCAGCCTCCTGTGCTGGTGGACCAAACCTTTCATGAAATAACTTACTGTTGGAGGGGCCGCCCAGAATGAGTCCAGGGGCCACGAATGGCCCCCGGGCCGCACTTTGGACACGTCTGCTCTAAAGCTTTCTTGTTGTCAATACATGTCCTAAAATGACTCGCCTGCTTTAATGTTATTTGAATTATCAGATTTTGTTTCATACTTTTAAGGTTAAGTTTCATCAGAGTCAGAATATTTTATTTGTAGCTTTTTTTTTGGCTCCGAAACAGGATATTTTCCTTTTTTTTATGTCTTGTAATCCACACCTTCTTGGAGCTTCTTCTCTGGCTTTGTAACAAGTAACACGTTGGGTGGAACCCACAGATCCTGGAGGGCATGCCCATGACCGACGAGGTGGAGGAGCTGCTGCGCGTCCTTGGCCCTTTCTACGAGCTCATCGACGAGAAGAAGAAAATCACGCAGATATCGGATCTGAGCTCAGGTGAGTTTTTTTTGCGCCGCAGTCGCGCCTCACGCCGTTTGGTGTCAGAAACGGGCAAACTAAGCTTACCTGTGTATCTCATCTGCTCAGCCCGTTTAACAAAGTTTGCTAGGCAACTGGAAGGCAAGTACATGACCGTGTAGAAATGGAGTAGAGTAGACCCGGTGTGCTGTTTTTTTTTAGACCGTGAGCTTTTAGTGTTTGATGGCAGCGTGTGTTGAAGGCTAGTTTAGCTTATTTAAAGTAGCTTTTTTGCTAATAGATGTCGATCATTTTTGGATAAACTTAGCTGTCATTTCTGTCCGAGCACTCAGCTGAGACAGAGATGGCGCTGGAGACGTTTTGTTTTGTTCCCCCACTTTTCCTGCGCAGGGTTTGGAACCATGCTGGAGTCGATGGAAACGAGGAGCGTGGCAAAAAGCATCATCAGAAACATGGAGATGAACGGCACTCTGGAGACTCGGCCGGCCAGGCTCAGACAAAACGAAGACCTGGAACAGGAGGAGGAGGATGAGGCAGATGAGGATGAAGAGGAGGAGGAAAAGGAAGAGATCACTGAGATCAGAAAAGGTAAAATATTTTCCTTTTTAGATGAATGTAGGTTTTTTTTTTTATTTATTTCCGGTGACTCCTTGTGGTTTTTATCCTGTAGCAACGCAGCCCAAGAAGAAGAGTTCAACCAGGAGACACAAAGTGTCCCTCCAGAACGGCAAGCTGTCCAACGGCAGCTCCCATTTGACCAATGGGAGTCATCCCAGAGCCGAGGAGAACCCCCCTCCGCTGCTCAACGGACACCACGCAGGTAGGGAAGAGCATAGACGTCCTCCATGTTGGATCTGCTGTCCCCACGCTGCCTGCTGGGGTTTCAGAGCAGCATGTGACCAGATAATCTGCTAAGATTAATTCTCGGAGCTGCAGCAAATCTCCACGCTGTGACCTGGCGATGCTTTACACCTCGGCTGCTCCCCGTTTTAAAACAAGCAGCGCTCCCGTCCATCCTGTTAACCACCGCTTCCTGGTTCTCTGACCATCCTTCAATTAATCAATCAATCCATCTGCAGGGTTCCCGCGGATCCTTAAAAAGTCTTAAAAGGCATTGAATTCTGTAATATAAAACTAAGGCCTTATTTGGCATTAAAATGTCTTAAATCAGTCTTTCTTAGGTCTTAAAATTGTTACCAAGTCATAAATAGGATTTTATTTTTGCAGTCCTTACCAAACAGTAAAATAATTGACACAATTATATATTTTTTTATTTACATTACAGAAATTGGTTCCGTCCCGATAGCGGAACCAATAAAATCTGTTGCGGCCGGACCATAGCTGCGAAAAAGAGTTGGCACTGGTTATGTTGTGGTTTTTAAAACTGATTTATAGTTTATTTTAGTGGGGAACAAAACAAAGTTTTTGAATTCAGTTCAGTAGTTGTTAAAAATATATCTGTAATTTGTGTGTTTTTAGCTTTCTTCCTATATGGAATGTTTTTCAAAAATTTAAACACGTCTACTTGGCCAGAAAGTAATGGTTTATGGTAAAATAAACATTTGGGTGAAGTTGTCGCAACCAGGTTTATCTTGTTTATCGTGAAGTTGGTCTTAACTTTTTATTTTAAGTGGCATTAAAAAGTCTTGAATTTAACTTGCCTTATGCTGTAGGAACCCAGATCTGACATGAAATAAAAACATTTTTATATTGGTTTATGGTTCTGTTTATCCATATAGAAAGGTCTGACAAATGTAATAGATCTGTTTAACACAAGGCCCTAAAACAATTAAAGTGTTCCATGTTTTAGAAACAAGAACCAATCTGGTGACCAGCGACTCAGACAGTGAAGTCTACTGCGATTCTGTGGACCAGTTCGGCCAAGAAGAGGCAAGACAAACCCTCAAACACGATTCTGCCTTATATTTAATACGTCGCTCCACCACAGATGTTTCTTTTTCTTTCCCCGCCCTGCCTCCAGAACTCTGAGCACAACCGCTCTCTGGATGACCTGGAAGAAGAGGAGAGCCGCGTCCGGCTCGCCGAAGAGGACGTCCAGGATCCTCCGCAGGCCGTCAGGTGTGGAGGCGAGGAGGGGGAGACGGGCGGGACGGCGTCGCAGAGACAGAGGCTGAACGTGGAGACGACGGGCCGCTCCGTGGTCCGAAGGGCAAGAGGTGGGGACGGACCTGCAGGACGTCTCCGTGTCTTACACCGACTATCTGGAGCCTAACGAGCTTAACGAGATTAAAGAAACTTGATTTTTTTTTTATGATTTTAGCAGTTTTGATTTATTAATCACTGATGTTATATCATAAAGAAAGGCGTTTTGAAGGGGGAAAAAATTAATTAAACTGTCGTTTTCTGTTTCCAAGGTTCTCGGTCCCCCGGCGTCGGTCCGGGATCCCAGGGGCTCGCGCACGGCAGCGGAGACGGAGACGGGGAGCGCTGGGGAGGTGCGCTGACCCCCGCACCGAGCCTGAACGAGCAGATCGTGGTGGCGCTGGCCCGACTGCAGGACGACATGCAGAGTGTTCTGGAGAGACTCAGAACCTTGGAGGCTCTAACCGCCAACCAGGTCAGAACCGGCGCCGTCGTTTTTTTTTTTCCTCGCCTCGGACAAAGTTAGAGGGAACACCGGTCCCAATGTTGGCTCTGTTTGCCGTCATTTCGTCTCGTTAAACTAAACAACGTTGCACCATCATAACCGAGGACATCTAAAGCTTTTCTGTATTTATTTATTTTTTCTAATTAAACAACTAAACAAATTAATCTTTGGACTTTGGAAAGACAAAATAAAGGCGGTTAGAGTTGGCTCACCTCCACCTGGCTGTTAAGTTCAGAAGACGGACTTTAATGGTTTTATTCAGATAAACAATATCATAGAAAGCTGCTGATGACTTTTTTTTGTATAAATCTTATTTTAGTAAATGAAGAAGACTGATAGTAAAATGTTCAACACCACTTACCAGAGGATTCCTCCTTTATTTAGCGCCATCTGCTGCGTTTGTTCCCCAATGTTCTCCAAGAAAGCGCTGAGTGCCTTTTTTTTAACAGAAAGTCCGCGTTTATAGAGAGTACTGTGATTATACTGATCAGATTATACTGATTTACTGATTTTTCAAGCTGTATGCAAACAAAATTTTGTTCTATATGCACTCTGTGCATACAAAATGACAAATAAAGTTGTCTAAGTCTAATTAAATGACCCACAGGGGGGCTCTGACGAGTTGACCCCTGAAATAAATGGGTTGCGCTCCGTTTTATTAGCGGTTTATCATGGCAGTGGGGGAAGAATACGAATGCAAGCGACACATTTTAGATTTGAATTTGTATAAACCAAAAGCTCCATCTGAACTTGTGGTTTGTGACGTGACATAAAATGTGTAATTTCCTTTTGCAAGGCGCCATAACTTCCTCATAAGCAAACCACGACAGCAGCACCGCTGGCGTTCGCTCGGGAAGTCGGACTGTGAGCGAACTGAGGCTCTTTGCAGCCATCTGCTGACCTTAAAGGTCGTGTCTAGGGTTTAATCCCGGGAGACGGGATTCCCGGGAAATCTGATCAAAACTATTTCCCGATTCCCGGGAAATGTTATGACAGGAAACGGGAAATGAAAGTAAAAAAAAAAAATCCAGTGCGCTCCTATTGGAGTGCGCGTCTATTGTTGTCTTACTGTAACGTTGCATTCAGGAGCCTACCGCCTAAGGATGTCTACTGCCAGCTTTGTATGGGAGCATTTTAAAAAGGTTGAAAATGAAAACGCAAAGTGCATGTTGTGTGACCGGATTATCAGGTGTTCTGGGGGGGTCGACGAGTGGATTGCGCAGACATTTAGAATCTCAGCATAGTAAAGTTCCTGAAGAAAGCCCATCAACAAAGCGTCTGAAAACGCTAGACGGCTACTTTAGCAAAGCTAGCAAGTCGCTTGGTGAAATACTAGCGGAGATGGCAGCTTTTGATGGATTTACGTTTAACAGTATGGCAAAATGCGACTATCTCAGATCAGTACTTAAGAGAGATGGACATATTCTTCCCAAGTATCCCTCTGAAATCTCCCAACAGGTTAGAGCAGGGGTGTCAAACTAATTTCTATATGGGGCCACTTTGGCATCATGAAGTCATTAAAAGGGCCGCTTGCATGTGTAGAGACGATACTTTTCATTTCATAATTTCATTCCAGTTCACACAGTAGTATAAAAAATGCACAGTAACATCAAAGTATCCCCCTTAGGCCCAGTTTATACAGTTTATCTGCAAAAAAAGTTGATATTGGGGTGAGTTACACTTACAGGAGGCACAGGTTTAGCCACTTTATACACTTTAAAAGGATATATGCCTTTTTTCTTGGCTCTCGAGGGGCCGGATAATTTACCTTGACGGGCCGGATTTGGCCCACGGGCCTTGAGTTTGACACCTGTGGGTTAGAGGTTTTGCTAATGAACAAAAAAAACAAACTGGCCGATATATTCCAAGACATGGTGAAGCGAGGGATGCGTTTTTCTTTGACCATCGACAAATATACTTCTTCACAACATAAAAGGTTCATGAGCATAAACGTGCATGGTGCACACACATACTGGAATCTTTTGGCCTAATGATAATACAAATGTATAAAAAATGTCAGTTTGCGATTTGGGAACGCATATTTGAGTGATATCATACGTTACTTGGGCTAAAAACAACAACTACAAAAAAACTGCTATTTCCCGGGATTTGTGTATGTATCAAATACCGGGAAAAGACGACGCATTTACCAGGGGTTTGATACATCTCATTTTCGGTAAAAATATTAAACCCTAGTCGTGTCGGTGATGAAGTAGTGGACTGTAGCCAGGCAGCAGAGCTGGTTGTTACAGCTGTCCCAGTCTGTCACACTCATCTAAACGCCCTTTTGTTCCCGCAGGCTCGATCGGTGGCTCTGTCTCCTTATGGGTCGCCTGCGGTCAACAAGAGGAATCGGGTAAAGAGTTTCTACCACACGTCGCTGCTGTTGTCTGTTGACATTAAACGCATCCTGTCCACCTTTTACATCAAATTAATCGGGTGGGGGCCATTTTTTGTCTGGAAACGTCTAGAACCCGTCCTGGTGGCCTTTTGACATTTCCCCAACCAGCCTGGCCTTCGCCATCATCTGGCCCTTCGTGGTTCAGTGGTTCATCCGTCTCTACTTCCAGAGAAGGAGGAGGTATTATATATATTTTATTATATATATATATTATGTTTTTTTTATATATATTTTGTTTTTTTATACTATCTAATATATATATATATCATATATATATATAATATATATATATAGATTATATAATATATATATATATATCTTATATTTTTTTTTTTCTATCTCTTTATCTCTCTCTCTCTACTTTTTTATCTCTCTTTTCTTTTCCTCGCTCTCTCTCTCTTTTTTCTCTCTCTTTTCTTTCTCTCGCTCTCTCTCTCTCTCCTCCCTCTCTCTCTCCTCTATCTCTCTCTCGCTCTCTCTCTCCTCTCTTATCACCCTCCCTCTACTCGCTCTCTCTCCCCCCCCCCCCTTGGGGTCTGTTTTTTTTCTCCTAGAATATCTAGTTTCATGTCTTTGTCCTCGTTTTCACCACCAGACGCATCAACTGATCCGGCGTACGGCACCAGATCCCTGCGCTGTCCTCAGCTCAGTTGGGGCTGACAGCTTCTCTCGTCCTAATTAAAAACTCCCAGCCAGTAATTTGCTTTTGCACTTGGAAAGAAGGAGCGTCGGAGCCGAGGCGCTGGAGGAGTCTCGAAATCCGGAGCGAGCTGCACTGCGGATGTGAAACATGAATATACGGGGCCTGTGATTTAGTCGTGAAACTACTAGGATGTGTGTTTGGGCGCCGTGTGTGCGGGTGCAGACCAACTACAGTAGCTTCTCCAATATTTTCCCTAACTTAGGCTTTGTTGCACAAAGTTTTCATGATTTCATTAGTTGCCCAGGTGATGCTGCTGCAATATTACAACGTGATTAAATAACTGTAGAATACTTATACCGAATGTAAAAAAATCGTCCTGAGATGTAAGAGTCTTTCCAGGTAATATTTATTCCGTTTAATGAGTTGCAATAGACGAGATTTTATCCGTACGAGTTTGTTTGTAAACTGTCCTGCTTCATATCAGAGCGTGCTTTACGTCGGGGTGGTCCAAGTTTTTCCGCTTAACCCAGAAAAAAAAAAAAAGTGCCTCATCATCATGTAGATGGCATTCGTCAGTGGTTATAGCATAGCTCTTCCAGGTCTGGACCAAATTAGCATAAAAGATGAGAATCTTCCACTTTCTGATCACTTAAAAAAAAATAAAAATACAACATCCTTGCATCATCTTAATGGTTTTATTTAATTCTTCTTTTTAAAGGTTTGGAGCAGATCCTCACCTGTTTGCAAAGCAGTGACTTCTGTACAAATTATATACAGTAGCTGTACAGTTTGGACTCTAATGCAATATTTTAATTGCATCCGTGTATTAATTGTAGATTAATATGTAATATTTACAAAGATTGGCGTACTAATTAAAGCTGATCTGTTCAGAGCAAAATATGTTTTAATAACGTGAAGGAATGGTTTACCTTTCTATTAAAATGTACTGAAAAGCTTTCTCACTCTTTCTGGCCAGGGTGGGAGGGTGTATGCATGTGATAATCGCAGCCTGAAATAAAAGTTTTGAGCGAGCATTTTGAGTGTGTGCGAGTGGGTTTTTATGAGAGCGGCATTGGAGAAAAGGATCAAACTTTTGATTTTTATATGTCTTACATATTTAAATTGGTCATATTTCACATTTAATGCTTAATCCTGAAAAAGTCCCTCAAATAATTGGTTCATCCCAATTTTTTTTTCCCTACTTGGTATTAAATTCTGGCCCAAATTATGACAGATGTTTGCCATAGATGGCCAGTGAAAGCAAATTTGAGGCATTTTTTGTTTTTGTTTTCATTGATGTCATAGTTTACAACAAACCACGATTCAGTGATATTTGTTGCTGAAGCAGAACAGAAGAGGGCCAAATTGGATTTCTTGGTTGCTATTGACGCATCTTTTGATTCACTTTTAGATATTCAGTCTTAGGTTCTCACTGCCCTATGGCAAGCTATTGGTAAAAAGTTGGTTGAATAAAGGGTTGAGTTTGAATTCATTGTTTGTGTCGTTATCTTAAAAATAGATTACTAAACAACAGTATAAAATGGCCAGGGGTGCACTTAAAATATGTTTTGAATTTGTTGATGATATCGATCAATATTTTATTAATATGCTTTTTTTCTATATAGTCCAGCCCTCCTGGAAAGTCCCAGCTAGTGTGCCTGTTGAAGCTCTAGTTGACAGCTGTGTCATACTAGCGGATAAATTATGCCACTAGATTAGTTTTGACTCATTAAATTGGTGCACTAGCTGACGAGTGCAACTTCAAAATTCAACTAGTCAACATGTCAACCCTAAAATGCGTACTAGTTTACTAAACGAAGCTTACTGTTCTTACTAAACAAGACTTCATCCATACTGCATTAATAGTAACAGATCTAAATAATCAGAAACAAATTTCAGCTAGCCTATTTATTCGTTTACATCTTTCAGCTAAAGACACAGTTAACAGAAAGCTTATGAGGGGTCGATCAGGAGGATACAAAAAATAACAGCATCATATATTGATAGGCAGAATGAAGGGGACACTTCTGAAGAAGCTGCCAAGAGGATTACCTCCTTTTAATTAAAGGGTACTTTGACAACGTATCAGTTAAAATGTTATTTTTGATTTTAAGGTTTATGTCTCCGAACAAAAATGTTTGTTTTTTGGTTGAATTGGGCAGAATAAACCTCACACAAGGAAATCATTTTTGCAATGGTTTATCTGATTCTCCTGTTTCCACAGCACACCAAACCTGGTATTTAAACAAGGCTGTGGGCATTTCTCAGAACCACCGGGGTGTGTGAAGATCCGGTTTATCCTGTCTTATTTTTATTTCAATAAGCAGGTCATAAACCCCCCCCCCCAATTTTGAAATGGACATTTAAACAGGGACTTTTCTAACTTCCTTTATGCCACAGTCTGGATTAAAATAGTTCTGCAAACTGTGACTTCTGGAAATGTTCCCCCTTAATTCTCATAATATGACGTTTTCTCATAATATTTTGTCTTTTTTTTTTTTTTTTTTTTTTTTACTTTATTCTCGTATGACCCTTTTCTCATATTATAATACTCCCCCAAAAAGTCTGTTCCTAATCCTTGTCAAGAGTGTGCGAAGCCAAGAGTGTGTGAAACAGTAATCAAAGCAAAAGGTGGCTTCTTTGAAGAACCTAGAATATGACATATTTTCAGTTGTTTCACACTTTTTTGTTAAGTATATAATTCCACATGTGTTAATTCATAGTTTTGATGCCTTCAGTGTGAATCTACAATTTTCAGTCATTAAAATAAAGAAAAGTCTTTGAATGAAAAGGTGTGTGTGTGTGTGTGTATATATATATATATATATATATATATATATATATATATATATACTTCAAAATCTATATATGCACATGTATATCTAAACACATAGATCAATAGCTTTCTGTTCTGCCAGTCTCTCTAGCAGTTAATCTATATATATATATATATATATATATATATATATATGTATATATATATATATATATTTCACTACTCTCTGCCACGTACAATAAGGTGGTGACGTCGACATGCACACCTGTGCCCAATGAGGCGTCTACGTATAAATGTCTGTGGTATGGCACCTATAAAAGAAGTTTTGGTCAAATATTGCTTTAAGTTAATGCACTAACTAAACGGTTAGCTGGTAACGGCAAGACGGTTGACGCTAGTTACCTTAGCAACGCTTCACAACGAGTGGCGTTACGTTACGTCGTTCTCTCAGCCGCTTCTTTCGAAAAACTGACTTTTAACAGTGAAAAAATATATATTTTTTGTACGTAACCATGGTATAAACGGGTTAATGCCCTTCGAGGTGTCCATTATTAGAAATGAATGGACTCAAGCCACCACGTCATCCATTCATTTTTCAGTCCAGGATGTACATCAGGAAGTACATTTCCAGATGTACTTTCTGAGCTAATGCCTAGCACTAATCCGTCTTTAAACTGACTGCTAATCCCAAATAGGACTTCTAGTAATTCTGTCAACCACTAAAATGTGACAGTTTTATAGATTTCCCAAATATGTTAAATGCACAAAAAAGTAAAATAAAGGTCTTTTTTTTTAACAAACTTACTATAAAAAATCTTTTTTTTGGTTTGCATACAAAAGAACAGAAAAAGGTTTGTCACACACTAGAAAACCAGCGCAGCACTTAAAGAATTAAGAGTTTATTGAAATTAGTTGTTTGAGGGGGCAAATGTACAAGGCGCATCATTTAGAAAACACATTTTATTTAAATTGTCCCTTCTCACATAAAAGCAAAGCTTATGAAACGGTGTTCAGGGTGAACCAGTAGTGCGGGGAACAGAACTACAAACAAAAGACATAAAAACAGGAAATTACATTCCAAAATTCAAAGCCCCTCTTTTTGCTTTAAAACAATCAGAATAAACAATCAACAAAATGTACACATTAAGACAGTATTTACGAATATATCAATGGGTTTTTCTTCCACAGTATTATTGTAGCCTGGAGACGGGGGCCTGCCCTGGTGAGCATCATAAAGGAAAAAACAGGGCGGTAGAAGATAACACATTTGCACACAAACTCCACACAAAAAGCTGCATATGTTAAAGTTAACAAGAGAAGAACATAACTTAAGACCATAACCAAGTTTTAAAATACTTTACACAGCATAGAATAATAACCAGCTCCTATGAACAGGGATTGCACATGAGTAAAAGTGTATTTTTTTTTTAAAAGAACCAGTGAACAAGACAACCAATCAGAATCACTTATTTCTGTGATTCAGATTTTACCAACTGCTATGTTTTTAAAATCAGCAGCGCTTAGCAGGAATAAAACAAAGCTCCAGGCCCGACGCTACAGACTGAAGCCGGACACGGCGATGTGCTGAGCGTTGTTTCTCGCCTCAAAGTACGAGGTGTCGGTTTCGTCCTCCGGCTGAGGGATGAAAGGCATCGGCTGGTTCTGCAGGTTGTCCCAGTCCAGACCGTCAAACAGCGGGTGGCGCTTCAGTTCTGGGAAAAGTTCAATGTAAACAAGACCCATTAAAATAACTTAATAAAAGGAGGGAAACTAGAAAATATCAGTCCTGTTTCTATAGTTTCCACAAATAAAAAACAACACGACACTGGAACGAGCTTCCTATTTCAGAAATGCGTTTTTATCAGAGGACTGACTTAGATCAGCTTTAGTTTAACTTCTATAACTTTGGAACTTCTCAAAAAAAGGAATGTAGATTTCTTTAAGTGCAGTTTGTGAACTTTATCTTGCTGGTAAAGCTTCCCCACAATGGCAGTTTTACTGTTTTGTTTGTTTAAGGTCCAGTTTGACCTGAATTTAAAGTTGTCTGGTGACCAGAACAGCTGAGAAATCCTCCCCCATTGATTTGTCAACAAGTGGGAACTCAGTCAGGAAGTCAAAAACCAAAACACTGATGAGTGAAATGTTAAAACTGAGGCACGACATGGCAAATCAAATAGAAAATGTCAAATTAAAGTAAATTAACATGAACGACACTGCATTTATTAAACACTGAGACCTTTGGCCTTTAAAAATGGAAGAAGGAAAAACTTTTGGAAAATCTCCCACTGCTCTGTACTTAAATTTTCTTTTTTCTATACTTATCCAGACCTGGAGAATGAAAAATAGCTCCCTCCATACTTTCAATTAATTTGATGATCAGTAGGAAGTTTAGAGTATGCAGTAATAATGTGTGTAAATTAAGGAAATTTAAAAAGGGAAAGAGAAAGTAAGTTAGGAGGAAAGAATGAACAAAAAAGAAAAGAAGGACGAGAATGATAAATGTAGGAAGAAAAGAAACGAAGAAAGAAAAAAAGGAGGAAGGAAGAGAGGGAAAAATGAAACTACAAAGAATGAGGAAGGAAGGAGAGAAACAAGGAAGGGAAGGAAGCCAGCAAGAAAGGAAAGAATGAAGAAAAGGAGGGAGGGAGAGAAAGAAGGAGGGAGGGCAAAGGAAGGAAGAAACTCTCAGGGAGTAGAACCAGAAAAAAGTCTAAAATGAAAATATACTGCTGAAATAAATAAAGGGAACGCTAAAGTAACACATCCTAGATCCGAATGAATGAAACATTCTCATTAAATACTTTGTTCTTTACGTGGTTGAATGTGCTAACGACAAAATCACACAAATTATCAATGGGAATCAGATTTATTAACCCATGGAGGTCTGGATTTGGAGCCACACTCAAAACTAAAGTGGAAAAACACGACAGGAGGATCCATCTTTGATGTAATGTCCTTAAAACAAGTCAGAATGAGGCTCAGTAGCTTGTGTGGCCTCCACCTGCCTGTAGGACCTCCCTACAACACCTGGGCAGGTCCTGACGAGGTGGAGGATGGTGTCCTGAGGGATGTCCTCCCAGACATGGACTAACGCATCCACCAACTCCTGGACAGTCTGTGGTGGATGGAGAGAGACAAGATGTCCCAGATGTGCTCAGCTGGAATCAGGTCTGGGGAACGGGGGGCCGGTCCATAGCATCAATGCCTTCGTCTTGCAGGAACTGCTGACACTCCAGCCATAAAGACCTCCTTTATTGGGGGTCTTGTTATTCCTCTAGTTTCCACCTGTTGTCTTTTCCATCTGCACAACAGCAGTGAACCTGATTATCAGTCAGTGTTGCTTCTTAAGTGGATAGTTTGATTTCTCAGAAGTGGGATTGACTCGTAGTTACATTGTGTTATTTAAATGTTCCCTTTATTTATTTTTTTGAGCAGTGTATTTCTCTAAACTCCATCATCTTTTCCTAAACTTCTCCAGACCTGGAAAACACTTAAACTGGAGGCAATTTCGTACGGATCAAAAATCACGGTAATGTTGACTGATTTTCATGATACGACATCTAAACGTGATCATATGAACTAAAAGAGACGTCCCTTTATTTATACCTAAAGACATTTGGGTTTATGTTCTGCCAAAAGATGGCTTTAATACATTAAATCCTCATCCAAAGAAAACAGAGAATTTAGAGTTTAGCTGACTCCTGATAGGAATCCCTGTTAAATTACCACATTAATCCAACGTCTGTAAATAAAAAAAGCTAAACATCGGATTTTCTAACCTCCTGCAGTCGCTAGCTGCGCTGCAGATCTGTGCTGCTCTCCATAGGTAAATTGATTCCTGATAGGAATCCCTGTTAAATTACCACATTAATCCAACGTCTGTAAATAAAAAAAGCAAAACATCGAATTTTCTAACCTCCTGCAGTCGCTAGCTGCGCTGCAGATCTGCTCTCCATAGGTAAATTGATTCCTGATAGGAATCCCTGTTAAATTACCACATTAATTCAACGTCTGTAAATAAAAAAAGCAAAACATCGAATTTTCTGACCTCCTGCAGTCACTAGCTGCGCTGCAGATCTGTGCTGCTCTCCATAGGTAAATTGATTCGTGATAGGAATCCCTGTTAAATTACCACATTAACTCAACGTCTGTAAATAAAAAAGCAAAACACAGAATTTTCTAACCTCCTGCAGTCGCTAGCTGCGCTGCAGATCTGCTCTCTATAGGTAAATTGATTCGTGATAGGAATCCCTGTTAAATTACCACATTAATCCAACGCCTGTAAATAAAAAAAGCAAAACATCGAATTTTCTAACCTCCTGCAGTCACTTAACCTGACTCCGCCAGATAGATTTGCTCCGCATATCCATCTGGAAACCTTCCGTTGAAGTAATTTTGGGAAGGGGCGAAAATACTGGTTAGCTGATTGGCCTATGTTGGTGATAGACGGGCCAAATGAACCAATCAGATTCGTCGTCGCTCTGTTACGAGCGACGACGAAAACACAACCACAAGCCAAGCTACTCTTGCTGCTGCAGGTAAAGGCTCGTTAGCTCAGCAAAGAAATACTCTGTAATTCCGATAAAACTTGCTCGATAGCCACGCTAACGCTAGTTTCATCGGCTGAAGCCGCCATGTTCTTTAGACTGAACTGTCGCGCTTCCCGTTGCGTCACACCTCAACCCGCCTCAAAGCCAACGCTGATTGGACGTTCGTTTGGTGAACGGCTCCAAATTTTCTTTAACGGAGAGTATCCAGACTGATCTGCGAGTGAAACCTTGAAAGCTCGCGAGATCAGGGTGGTCTCACGAGGCTAGCAGTCACTAGCTGCACTGCAGATCTGCTCTCCATAGGTAAATTGATTCCTGATAGGAATCCCTGTTAAATTACCACATTAATTCAACGTCTGTAAATAAAAAAAGCAAAACATCAAATTTTCTAACCTCCTGCAGGTGCTAGCTGCGCTGCAGATCTGCTCTCCATAGGTAAATTGATTCCTGATAGGAATCCCTGTTAAATTACCACATTAACTCAACATCTGTAAATAAAAAAAGCAAAACATAGAATTTTCTAACCTCCTGCAGTCGCCAGCTGCGCTGCAGATCTGCTCTCCATAGGTAAATTGATTCCTGATAGGAATCCCTGTTAAATTACCACATTAATCCAACGTCTGTAAATAAAAAAAGCAAAACATAGAATTTTCTAACCTCCTGCAGTCGCTAGCTGCGCTGCAGATCTGTGCTGCTCTCCATAGGTAAATTGCGCAGCTTTTTTAACAATGGCTCGCAGACATTTTCAGAGCGGGACTCTTACCCCTCAGGCCAGCACGCTTCGTCATGTCCATGGTGAGCAGGATCTCAATGGCGTTCCTTGAGTTTGCAGACAGTTCCTCCTCTTCGTCAGGCCAGGGGATGTCTAGAAAAATAAAACGTGAAGGTTTAAACGGGGAAACTGCAAGCTGTTAACCTGACTCGACGTTAAAAACCAATTAAAAACAG
Organism: Fundulus heteroclitus; assembly: GCF_011125445.2. Lineage (NCBI taxonomy): Eukaryota > Metazoa > Chordata > Actinopteri > Cyprinodontiformes > Fundulidae > Fundulus > Fundulus heteroclitus. The sequence continues at coordinate 5,635,024 of NC_046381.1, forward strand.
AGGCTACGCCCTCAAACTGACCCCTGTTGAGAATATTCTGGAAAACCAGCTGAGGCGTCTCGTCGTTGAAAGGCGGCACCCCCGTCAGGAACTCGAACAGACACACGCCGAGCGCCCACCAGTCCACCATGCAGTCTGAGGCCGGGAACAAACAGGACAGGAGTGAGCTTTCAGCGGGGCGGCAGACGGCCAACATCCACACGGGGGCGGGGCGGGGCGGGGCGCCTGTTAGTGTGACCTGACCGCGCCGCGGTGGCTAAAAGCAGGAGGGACTACTATGTTAGGCCGAGCATGGAGAACAATCACAGGAATCACTCCCTTCAACATGCAAATGTCGGCGTAACAGTGAACAGTCAGCTTCTACAGCAAATAAAACTGTGTGTGTGCAGCAAGGGAGATCTGAAGCTGCAATTATTAGTAGAGTCAAAAAAAAAAAAAGCTGATTTTTTTTTAGGATTGTTCATGTGAAATAAGACCAGAGCTAATCCAGGGTGCTTGCTCTTTTTCCAAATTAAAATTCCAGACTTTTTCCAGACTTTTTTTAAAACTGATATTTTTTTTCCCCCAAGACCTTAACTTTATGTACTTGTATACTTGTGTGCCTACTGCCTACTTCATTGGTTGAGATTGTACAAACTATATATTAGAAATGTTAATTTTTATAGGCTAGTATTCAATGAACAAATGCATTATTCACAGTAAATTGTGCTTTTACTGATGAAAACGTTTCAAAACATGAAAATCACAAGTACATGAATTTCACATCAAACAAGTGTTTGATTCCATTAGGCTAATACAGTACGTGACCAGTTAGTAAAATTATAGTTTTATAGCCTACCTTCTTATTTCTCATTTCACAATGCCTTTGAGCATACTGTAAAATTCTACCATACATTTTTTTCCCATACTTTATTAAGACTTTCACACAAAATTCAAGACTTTTCAAGGTCTGGAAAACAGTGTTTCAAAATTCCATACTTATTAAGACTTTCAAGACTTGCGCAAGCACCCTGTAATCTGTTAAACCGACTTTGTTTACCATTTCTCAACCCCTGCATGTGTTTAAACATATGACCCAAAACATCCTGACAGGTTTTAGTAGCAGAAACCAGATTATCCAGTTAAAAAAGCCCGTCGGATCCCCCTGCTGTTAACTGCCCCGTTAGGGCAAGGTGAACCGACATCCCATTTCTATCCTGCTAATTTGGAGACTTCCGACGCCTCGTCCTCCGTAATCTCTCCCACAGAGTTTGTTCCCAGATCCAAAGTTCAGAGACAGAGGGAACGGGGCATTGGGAACAGAATCAGCTCATTTCCTTAAAATAAAATAAAAAGCAGAGGAAACATGCAAGCTGGCCTGTTAAACAATGTTATAAACTTACCAAACTGAGCCCTTCCTGAAACTAAAAGAGAACGCCTGTCACAAGAGCTACAGGAAGGAATCAGCAGGCTATTTCATCACCACTACCGGGACAGGAGGACATATTTGATGTCAGTTTGGTCCTTTTTTTTTTTTTACCGTGGGGTTTTCTGAGGAGCAGCTCCGGAGCCAAATAATCCGGGGTTCCCAAGATTGGCGCCTCCTCAACGGGCGGCGCGCCCCTTCGGACGCTCTTTGGAGTCCTGTAGGGGGTGTGGGAGGTCGACAGGGGCCGAGGAGTCTGATAGGAGGAGAGGATTAAAAGAGAAAGGATAAAAATTATTTATGGGATCATAAAGTCGTCTGATGTTACGAATTTACACAAAGACAAGAGGTAAATAAATGCATATATATGAAACAAATCTAAAATAATTAAATCAGCAATGAAATAAAAAAAAAATAATAGAAAAATTTGGATATTATAAAATAAAAATTAGGGCTGGGCGATATGGATTAAAAAATAAATCTCCGATTTTATCATACCAAATCCAATTAATTGATTTTTTCCTCCTTTTTGTTTCATAAAAAGAAATATAAGAAATTATTTTAAAACCTTGCTTTTATGTCAAGCATTTCGTCAGGGAGTTGACCTGAATTCAAAGTGCAACTAAAAACAAGCTGTGAAACATGCTTGTAAAACAAGATGGCAGCCGTGCCATTATAAACAATGAAAATATAACAAAACATTTGCTGCTAGTGGTATTACACATTGAGCTAAGAACAGGCTTCACTGCACTTGTGAACTTCAAACTAAGTTAAAAAAAAAGTAAATAAGTAAATGAAGTACCTCGTATTATGGTAAAAAAAAGTTTCCACTTAACAATATTTTGACAATAATTTTGCCTAAACATATATTCATGGTCACATGCTATTCTCTTCATGGAAACCCAATGAGTGTATTGGCAAAATAAAATCCAGATTTTCCAAAAATGAAATCTTAAAGAATTGTAAATTCGAATTAATCGATTAAATCAATTTATCGCCCAGCTCTAATAAAAATATACAAAAACCAGATAAAAAAAAAATGTAAACAAAATATTTTAAAGGATATAATAATAATAATAATAATAAAATAAATAATAAAAATAATATAAAAAGATTAAACCTAAAGTTTTTACCTAGATTTAATAAATTAAAAAGATACAAGCAGGATTAAGAGAACAGAATTTAATTGTGTAAAATTTTAAATCAAGATTTAACAGAAGAATAGAATAAAAAAAATGATAAAAAAAGAAGATTAAGTAAAACTAAAACCCTCAAAATTAAACAATAAAATAAACAATATTAATGTAGTTTTTTTTTTTTTAAATCAAGATCAAACAAACCAAAACACAACAAAAAGATTAAAAATAAAAAAATCTAGTAAAAATGTAAAAAAGTTGCAATTTCTCCACAAATAACCTGAGATAACTGCTTAAAAACAACAAGTTTCCAGCCAGAACTCAAACTAGACACGACCAGTTTAGAGTCTTCGGTTCCCTGCACTCCTACCTGATAGGAGGAATTGTCGGAGCGTCTCCTGCTCTGCACAGGCGTGGCCGTGCCGCTGGCAGAGTTAAAGGAGGCCACGGCCGACACGTCCATGGCCTCCACGGAGCCCATGCTGAGCCTCGAAGCCCCGGAGACGTTGGAGCGGTTGATGGAGCTGCAGTAGCTGCGGAAGAAGACGTTTTGTGGCCTGAGGAAGGAAGGAGACCGCGGGGCGCCGCAGGTGACGTCCCGCGGGGACCTCCTGGACTCACCGCCCTGCTCGGGTTCGGGCGTGGCCGCGCCGACGCCGGGGGTCTGCATCAGCGCCTTAGTGCTCTGCTCGTCTTCCTCTAACGCCGCTGCATCCCTGCTTCCTGCGGGCTCGGTCGCCCGCAGCGCACCGGTGCAGTCGGTGGTGAGAGAGGTTTCGTGCGCGGACCCGTCCGAGTCCAGGCTCAGGCTCCTGCAGACGTCGGCGTTCCCAGGGAGCGGCGACGTGAAGCCCAGGTGGGACAGGTCTTTGGCGCCGTCGTCAAACACGTCCTCCGCCGGCTCCTCCAGCTCGCTCAGAAGGCTTTTGGCCACGGCGGCAGGGATGGGACTGGAGCGCCGCGGAGCCGGCAGGCTCCCTGCAGTGGCGAGCTGGATGCCGGAGAAGGTGCCGGTCAGACCCGTGTGACCCTCGGCGGTCGCCAGGAGTCTCTGGCAGCCTGCGTTGGTCCTCTTGGCTCTGGTCTCCAGCAGCTCTGGACTCGTATCGATGTCTGAAAATGTCCTCTTCACCGCTGAGCGACCTGCTGGCTGGCAGTCACCTCTCTCTGACAGACGGGCGTAAGGCTGAGCTGAGGAGAAAGGTGGAGGCTTCACGCTGGGAGGCCTTTCACCCAGAAGCTGGTGGTGATTGGAGCTTTTGAGCAGGTCACGGGAACCTTTGGCCGGATCCCCAACGGCCTGTTGGGGGCCTTTACTCCCAGGTTGCCCTCTGGACCTCTGCTCGTTGACATGCTCGTTTTCTTTCTGAAGAAACACAAAAAGCACTAATTTTTACCGTTTAGCTCGGTAGCAAACGTTTGTCAGAGCCGCTGCTGCTGTTTCACCATCACTGACCTCCTCGCACTCCCACATGGGGCTGACCTCAGGCTCTGGGTCGGTGATGCTTCCTGCGCTCATCGTCTCAAACCGCTTCCTGGTCCTCAGCAACATGGGAGTCAGGTTTTTGGCCACTTTATGAGGACTAATCACGGGTTCTGCGTTATTAAGGGGGAGGGAGAGAGACTCACATTAATGGCACTCACATTTTTTTTAATTATTCCTGCAACATTTTCATATTTATATTCCAATGTCTGTACAGCATGTGGAAATTCTTCATTGGCCAAAATAAAGAAAGAAATCTGAGAGGTCAAATGTCGAGGCAGAACGAAGCCAGAAGCTTCGCTGCACCTGGCTAAGAGATTTAACAAATTATATGTATGCAACTCTATGTATATATTTGAGTCCCTGTGTAGAATTTGACTGAATATGGATTAGAGGAAATCCATAATAACAATAATATGTTCAAACTTGTGCTCCCAATTATTGCTTTTGTATTTATTAATATTGTTTGTTATCTAATCCACCCGTCCTGGAATAATTCAAATGAATCCATAAAAGTCCCAAAATGAATATGCCATTCATGTCCATGTAGACTGCAATGTAAAGATTTCACAGCAGGCGGGTCACTGATGAATTGTGGGTAACGACGTACTCTGTTTACAAAGGTTGCCACCGGGAGAAAACGACTGCTCTGAGCCGTTCAGCAGCGGTGAGCCGAGCGAGTTCTTCTTCTGCTTGACTTTGCAGCAGGACATGGGGCTGGAGACGGCGGAGGCGCTGCTGTGCCGCTTAGACTCTCCTGCGGCCGTGTTCTGCAGAATCCAAAATAGAGAGAGAGCGAGAGAGAGAGAGGCATTGAGTAGCGATCACTAACTTTGCTGAGATCGTCGGGTTGGACGATATAGAAAAAAAGCGTATCAATAAAATAGAAACCATATTAATTATCAACAAATTCAAAACATAGATTTTAGGGGCAGTCTTGGCCATTTTATGTAAACACAAACACTGAATTCAAGCTCAACCCCTTTATCCAACCAACTTTTTACCAAAACTGCAAGTTTTTAGAAAAGAAAAAAAGAACTCATGCTCTCTGAACTCTCTGAAGGGGGCGGAGCTTGGTTCCTGGGTCTGTGTTTGTGATTGGTTGGGAGGATGTAACGACTGTAATATTAAGCTACATGATAGGCTAGAATGTAAAAGGGAGGAAAACTGTCCTACTGAACTTTTTATTTACCTTTTTTTTAATCATCGATATACGTCTATCGATCGATATATATCTAGATATATATATATATAATATTGAATTATCATCCAGCCCTATGGGATCGTATAAAAACTGCTTACGTATCCAAAAGAGCTGATCAAGGAGAGAACTTGGCCCGGCGTGCGGAAGAAGTCTTTTTTCGGCTTGGCCAGCGATGGAGTCATGAGGATATCCATAAGGCTCAGCTCTGTTTTTACAAAGAAACCACACAGATTTAAGAGGAAGCAGAGAATACAGCAACAGATTTAGTTCGTCTCGCAGGACGCCATACCTCTGTCAAGCTTGACTTTGGAAAGGCCAAAGTCTGTCAGCTTGATGTGGCCTTCGTCGGATATGAGCATGTTGTCTGGCTTCAGGTCCCTGAACAGATCCAGTCAGGCAATGAGCACCGATCCCTTGCGTGGTTCAAATGCTAACATCTTTTGGCGACGGCTCACGTACCTGTGGATTATGCCGTGACGGTGGAGGTAGTCCAGAGCCAGAGCAACCTCAGAGATGTACTTTACGGCCATGTCCTCCTCAAAGTACCCGTAACAATGAAGGAGAGACTTCACGTCGCCACCGATGAGGTATTCCATCACCTTTGAACAAGGAAACAAAAAGAAAATCAGTTTAAATGCTAAAATTACTTTTGGTTTTCTGCTGAAATTATAATAAAACGAAGAAACAGCCTTAATAACAAGAATCGTACAGTAGCAAAACTAAAAATTAATTTGATCCCAAGCCCACAGGTTAGGAAAACCTGCTATTTTACAGTTATTAGAGTTGTATGAGGTGAAGCTTTGCCCTATTGCAAATGTATGAACACCACGCTGTGCATTCTGACAATAAACTGTAAGCAGGGAGGAATAGTTTTCATCGCAAAACTTGACAAAGATGCAAAGGGATAAACAAAGACACAAGATTTTGAACGCAGCTGCTCGGCTCAGTTTAATAAAATTTAATTTTTGGATATAAGTTTTGGAAAATCTCGATATTGTTTTGGGCTTCAATGAAAAGATTAGCATGCAATGCTATATATATATATATATATATATATATATTTATTTATTTTAGAAAACTATATGGTCAAAATATTGCAAAGATGAAGCTTTGTTTTTAACCATAGCAGGAGGCACTTTAATTTACTTTTTATTTATTTTTTAAGTTAGTTTGAAGTTATACAAGTGAAGTAAAGCCTGTTCTTAGCCCGTTGTGTAAAACCACTACCAGGAAAAATTGTCATATTTTCACCTGTTTTGATTGTTTATAATGGCAAGGCCACCATCTTGTTTTACAGCTTGTGTTTAGTTGCACTTTGAACTCAGGTCCACTCCCAGAGGAGATGCTTGACATAAAAAGCAAGTTTTTAAAATAATTGATTTTTGGTAAACAAAAAAGAGGGGGAAATTTTTTTTGATTAATCAGATTTGAATAGCCTTATTTTTAGGCCATATCGCCCAACCCGATAATGTTCCTAGATCAATTCTCCATCAAGTGAACGTTCAGTGCTTCGTTTAAACGTCAAAGGAACAGCTTCTGTGACCCATGCAACATTTTATAACGATCTATAATGAGTCTTTGAGCAATCCTAGATCATGAGAGCTCCAACAAAGTCTAATCTGGCTTCAGGATTAGTCCACTGGGAATAGTTGGAGCAAAATGACCTTGAATTATGTTTGAAATTATTCACTCGGCATTACCAGGTAGATTTTGGCTGCAGTCTGGAGGGAGTAAAACAAGTGAACCACGAAGGGACTTTTGCTCAGAGCGAGGGCATCTCTCTCTGCCTTCATCTGGCTCGCCATGTTTTTATCCATCATGTCTCCCTTCTTCATCACCTACAGCGACAAGACGCTTAATTAGTCTACACAGATACGCGAAAACAGACATTTAAATGTAACTAAATGCACTCACAGGTAAATAGACTCACCTTAATGGCGTATAGACGCGCATTGCACTTCTTTCGAGCAAGATAGACCTTTCCAAAGGCGCCGCGGCTGATGGGTTTCAAAATGCTAAAATCGTCGATCGAAGGCGGCTTCGGGATTTCTACCGATTTTACATTTGAACCAACTCCGTAATTTTCTTTGACCTCCATTACATCAGGAAAAAGAACAACAACAACAACCTCACTTTGAATTCGGCTGCAACGCCAAAGCAAACACTACCATGACAGCGTAGCAAACAGTCCGGAATTTGTTTTGAATTTTTGAATTATCTGCCCTGCCACGGGGTCCTGCCTGTGACGTTAGGTAGCTGCTCATACAACTGCCTGTATGAAAATAGCTTTTAAAAGTATACATTTGTCAAAAAAAAATCTATATAGAATTTGAAATAACCACATCTAAATATATCTAAAGTTTTAAATACGTGTATATTCTAGATTTTAACTTTTTTTAATTTAATTTTATTTTTTAAGGCGAAGAACATTCGTGACATGAAAAGTCAGCCCCAAGAGACCAGGATATTGTTTTATTTTACCCTAATTTTTCTAGTATTTTGTAAATATTAATTTATAATCATAATATTTTAATGAAAGAAGTATTTTGCACGAACGCTTATAATTTTCAACAGGCAATGCAAGGCTGCAGTGCTGGCGTAGCCGTTGTCATTCTGAGGCACCAACACTTTCAATCATAGACATCATATATACGTAGACGCGTCATAGGGCGCAGGTTCGCACGTCAACGTCACCGCCATATTGTATGTGGCAGAAAAAAGTTGAGTTCTGTTATTGTGAACGTGGATCAGAGAAGATGCCTCATTCTTGTGCTGCAATAAATACACACACACACACACACACACACACACACACACACACACACACACACACACACACACACACACACATATATATATATATATATATATATATATATATATATATATATATATATATATATATATATATATATATATATATATATATGTGTGTGTGTATTATGAATATAAGGATCAATTTGTTAAATCTAAACATTGTGGTCTTCATTATTTCATAAAACCGTGTCACATGTGAACCTTTAGGAACAGACTTTTTGGGTGAGTATTAAAGAGGTAAAATTAATAATATGAGGAAAAAAAGTCCTAGGTCAATAAAGTAAAAATAATCAAACAAACACAAAAGTGATAATGTTATGATAAAAACATCATATTATGAGAATTAAGGGGGAACATTTCCAGAATAATCACAGTTTGTAGAATTATTTCACTCATGGAGTAATAGGACCAGGTTAGATTATTTTAAATATTTTTATTCTTTAGGAGAATAAATTCAGGAGAATGAAGCTAAAGGGATACGAAAATAAACTTCTATTACAAAAAAATACTACGAATACAAAGTATATTCAGAGATTAAAGTCCCTCTGATACTGTTTAAGTGACTGAGTAACTGCAGATTTGCCACATTTAAGATGGCGGACGCTCTGACGCATCGCAACATAGGCAGAACCCGCCCAATGACGCGTCTACTCTTATATTATGTCTATGCTTTCAATCCCTTTCCCGAAAATGGGCAATGGTTCAAAGTTGCTTTGAGCAATTTGAAGAGAACACGACAGGCCTAATGACCCAAATAGTGGAAAGACAGGGATGCTGTATAGTATACATACCACAACATAATATAATAATTAAAAGAAGAACATAATATCATCTTGCAGTGTGTAATATTGAAATGGTTGCTATCAAACACTTAATTGGTTGCTTGTTAATAACATCATAGACATTAAGAAAGCGGTTATTGCATCAGATGGTCAAGGAACATAATTAAGCATTAAATCATGCAGACTGTATCTAGCATATAAATTTCAATGCACAATGTTTCAATTTTATAACTTGTAGACATTGAGGGAAATTAAAATGCTGAAATACTAGTGAAGCAGGTAAAGAAGCTGAAGGACATCAACATAACCATCCCATTGTGCAAAGCTGAGGGAAAATCTACGATTCAGGAAAGGATCATGTAGATGTGGTAAGAACATTAGGATAGTGAGGATACTGGTGGACATCTGTATTGGATCCAAAGAAATGTTGGGAGTTATAGGTGGAGGGATGGAAGTAGGAGAGAAGAGATTGTGATAAGTTGACTAAGGATTGGTCATCAGGCCTTAACAGATCTTTGTTCCTGAAAGGAAAACATAAGATGGGAACATGTAGCTGTTGCAGTCAATTAGAAACAGCTCAACGTGTTTTGAGAGAGAACAAAAATATCTGGAATCATTGCTAAAAGCAGAAGAAAAAGTAACTTTAGGTAATATATTAGGAGATACACCTAGAAATGTTAAAAAACAAGTGAGTATTTAAAATACTTGGTTATTGTGTTTAATTTAATATTACAACAAGTTTCCTCTGGTTATCTAGGATGTCCACACTCCAATTTGATAGATGGCGGTAAATGCACATTTTAAGTTGGTTTGCTAACAGCCAGATAAACTCTAAAAGAATAATCCTTTCCCAATGAAATTATCCCTTTCCGTGCCCTGACCTTAATGCTGACCGTTACTCCTTCACCTAACCCCAGTATATTACCACAAACTACATTATTATTAATTTTATAGTATTTCATTTTATTTTATATGTAAACCCCAGATACCAGATGTGTTTAAAGAAACTGACACATTTTCAGAAACTTCAGGTCTCAACGTTGTGAAAAGCCAAATTTTATATATGAAACTCCTGAATGGTGTATCCTAAATATTTAGGAATTCATGTAACAAAAGATATAGCTCAAAGGCAACAATTAAACTTACAATCTCAGGTTATAAAGCTTAAATAGTTTTCAATATGTGGCTCCACCGGTATCTTTCAACCAAGAGAAAAAAGAAATTAACAGCTTTTTTGTGAACTTTATTTGGAAGAATAAGCACCTAAAAAAACATATTTTTATTTTTATATATATTTTTATTTATTTATATATATATATATATATATATATATATATATATATATATATATATATATATTTTATTTTATTTTATTACTATTTTGAAAAGTACAGTGTAACGTTATAGAACATAAGAAAACGTAACGAAGTACCACTCACAATATGGCCGCGACGTTAAGGTAAGACCTGCCAATGCCTGAGAGTATAAAATGGTTTTTAATCCGTTTAATTGAAAAAGCGAGTCAACAAAATTACTGTGGGTGGCTACTTTGAAGCTTTTAATAGGCTATTTCAAACAAACGAGTAATATTCAAAAAGCCTACATATTTGTTTCAACAATTTTAAACAGGCGAGACAGTCATACCCGGTAGTTTCAAGTGACATGCGTCATTTTGTAGTCCGTTCGACCTCAGATGCCGGGGAGATTCCATTTGCCGATGTTAGCTAAAAGAAAAGTTGTGTAACTGTCGGTAGTTGTGTAACGGGGGGACGAGAAGGACACCGCTGCGAGCAGGACTCGCTCTTTAACGATTTGTCGAGGTTCCGTCCTCACATTTTAACCCATCAAGCTCAGATTCGGTGTTACATTTACGAGAGAAAAAATGTTTTCTCTGTCGTCGTCATTACAACCTCAGCAGGTAAGCCGAACCGATTGTGAAGCAGGTTGGATATTTGACCAGCTTGTCAGCATTTATACAAAAGTAACACTTTTTTTTAATTACAAGTCTTGCTTCGAATATGTATAAGTGATTCTCAAACAGCAAACAGTTGTTTTTTTACTTTTGTTCCGGCAATGACAACTCGGCTCGGCTAATGCTAGGAGTGCAGCGTGTCGGTGCTTAGATTGTGTCCAGATGAGCCGACGCTTGCGTCGCGTTGACCGTTAAACAGCTGTTTGTTTGTTTTTTTGTTATTGTTTCGGTTACTATCCTTATCACCGTAAACATGTCGACGCAGTGTGACTTTTTTAGTCGTTAATGTCATCCAGACGCACGCAGACTAGGATGCCCACATAATCCTGACCCACTGTCCTGTTTGCAGGACTTAACTTCAGGTTTATCACACATTGACCACTGTGAACGATTAGTGGATGCGAGCTAACCGTGTCACGGCGGATCATCATGCTGGTGACGGCGTGTTGTTCACCCTCCTGTCCTCATGCTCTCACAGATGGTGGTGCCTCTCAGCCAGGTGGTCAACGCCCTCCACTCGCTGAAGAGCTCGGCTACGGCTTCGGTCCACTCCCTGCACAAAGACTTCGGACAGGAGCACGGTTCATACCTGAAAGAGGTGAGAAGGGGGGAGGGCAGGGTCCCGTAGCATGGTTGTTGTTGGGGGAAAACAAAACAAAAGGGTAGCATTTAGGATGAGCCGATTCGATACGATTCTCGATACATAGCTCAGCTTGATTTGACTCCAATATCGATATTTACTTCTTTCAAATTAATGCTCAATGTCATTCAATCATCAAAACCAGAAGAATATTGTATTTATGTTCAATTTATTGAACACTGATATAGTAACAGGAAAATAAAGTGCATTTGGGTCAATGCATTTAACACACTGAGCTATATTATACACTGGAGTGCTAATCACCGTCTGTTTGAACGAGTCGCTTTGAAGCCACCAGCCGCCATATTGGTACTCCCTATTTCCCCCCACTAACTAGGAAATATGTGCGCTACAGCATCGAATAACGAGGATTTTCTCATGTTCAGGGGGGGGCTTAAGACTTTTAAAATGTCAAATGCCATATACTTTTATGTTATGTTCTAAAACTATCAAGTACTGAGAAAGTCATGTGCTGAAATATTTTGCATTTTATTAATTTAAATATATGTTTAACATTTATAAATATATAAATAACAATGTACAAAAACATATATTTACATATGTGTAAACATATATATACATATATACATATACACATATTTATATATACATATATGTATATTTAATATGAATAACATGTAAAATATTTCAGCACCTACTTTCCTAGTAGTTGATAGTGTTAGTACATCCACTGACTGTAGAATTACCTGTGAAACGTTTTCACTCAGCCAGAAAACTGCTTGTTGTTGCAACCAAATCCTGTGGTATTCTGTGAGAGTAGGGAGTAGCAAGATGGCGGCCAGTGACTTCAGTTTTTCGGCAAAATCAGCACTCCAGTGTATTATATAGCTCAGTGCCAAAAACGTGCCCAAACGCAAAATCGTCTCACTTGCACTTCTTTGCTGTGAACAGTAATAGCGCCCCATAGGGGTTGGGAGGTATATCGATATTGAAAGCCAGAATATCGATATTAAATATTTTTTTAAAACATTGATATTAATCTTTGTATCGATTTTTGTGCACAGCCCTAGTAGCATTAAAGGTGACCTATTATGAAAATATTACTTTTTGCACATTTCTTTACTTCCATTCGGGTCTCTACTGCTTCTAGAAACAGTCCAAGGGCTAAAAAAAAACCAACCTGTTGTTTTATGTTGTTTATAATAAGTAAGTTGTTGTTTATAATAAATAAGTGTCTGGAAAACAAGCAGTTTCACAATGCCTCCTAGAGGTATCTTATACAAACCACCGCTTTATAAACCCATAGCACTCACAGACACATGTTTTTTAAGGCAGTAGAGAAAATATAACGGGATAGTTAAACACTGTAGAAACGTAGCTTTCAGCATAGCTGAACTCTCTCTAAGGCAGCTTTGTAGGAACAAGCTACAATTCAAAACTGTTGCTGGTTGTGCAGGAGGCTTTTCTTCTTCAGCTTCTGGGTCTGACTCTGGGTCAAAGATGTAGCGTCGTGCATCTGTTTGCAGTGTGTGTGTGTGCGATCAGTGCGATCAGCACTAAGTCTGCTGAGGAAGTCCAGGTTGCTTTGATAGCAGTGTGCGTTGTTGGCTCTGGTGTCTCTCAGCTGCCTTTTGACAATAATACCTATGTTCTTTGTGGAGGTTAGATCAGGCAAGTTTTCTGGCCAACAGGCCCCGTAATACCCTGTATTACTGCACCCAGTAATTAAAGCAGGTAACGTTTGGCTGTGAGGGTAGGAGTCAGGAAAACGACGTCTGCTTCTCTATAAAGCATGTCTGCAGGGAGAAGCATGCAGTGTCCCGATAGCCGACTTGATAAAACGCAGAAGATCAACACCAGCAGAGGACAGGGCAAGACGTCACCCTAGACCTCAAGTATCTTGGATTCTGACGCTGAGACATTGATTTCCAAATGTGATGCAAAGTTTACTTCTGATTAGCTGAGCTGGGTTTTAATGTTTGCATTCACTGAACAGAAGCCTTTGTATTACTGAGCCACACTCCTGTATATTTCTCTGCTTCAGTAAAGGCTTAACAAAAGGACGCCTGGATTCAACACTCTGTGAAGTGCTAGTTTTTATTTATTTACTTATTTTAAGCAATAACATTTTATAAATTATCCTCCCTGATCTGAATATCAGTGGCAGTCTGCTGGACAAGTCAGCTGTAGTCGCCATGATTGTAAAAATAATAACAATACTAGTAGTAATAATAATAATACACAATGTAACATTTTGTATGAAAAATCCCGTTTAATTAGGCTAATATAATCTGAATTTTTGAGTAACTTTTTGGCTTTTTTTCCATTAGTTGTAAGAGAGGATAATTTAAAATGAAAAGCAATAAATGCTTGATTTTAGAACAACCTGCGTGCAATTAATGCACAATATGATTCTCCCTTTTTGAATTGAATTAAAAATGAGTTTTTTTTTAACAGTTTCAAGTTTATTTGGAAGCACTTGTGTTGAGAATGTAGCCTTCAGGCCTCTGATTGGTCCATCCCGACCCTAATCCTCAGGAATGGGGCCAAGCCGTGGCGGTAAAACTTGTCACAGCTGCACACCCTGCTGTTTGCCGTCCGTTTATAACGCCTTCCTCTTGTCGTCTGCTCCCAGCCCAGTGTCACCCTGAGGGATCTGGGCCTGTCGGAGGTCCAGGGCAGCCAGCTGAATGAGCTGGTCAGCAGGCTACTGCCCAACCCGGGTCCAGAAGAACCTCCCACCGTCGCTTCTGTATGGAGGACTAGTCACGTTTCTGGAGACAGCTTCTTTCTAAACAAACATGGTGAGAAGCTCAACCGGCTCCTCTGCTGCTTTTATTTGATGAGAAAAAAAAAAGGCCTAAAATGTTTTATTTAACTTTTTCCTGCAAAGGCTTTTCACAGAGAAGATTATTGGGTTCCGGCTCTCAGTTGTTCCACCGCCGGTACCACAGCCCTCTTCGGGACGTCTGCTCTGAGCTGCACCTCTTGCCCGGTGAGACATTTACTTTTTTTTTAGGAGTCAGAAACTCACAGATGGATGAAGTGAAGGTTTTTCATTGTGTCTGTTCACGCCGTTCCTTGTAGTGTGGATTCAGAACCGGGGGTTCAAAACCCTCAGAACAAAGAGCAGACGAGTGGAGTCGGGTTACGACGGCCCGGTCGAATCCGAGGCCTACACACCAGCTTTCATGAAGGTACGCTTGTTACCGTCTAGCAATGGTCGGTAGTTTCTTTTACAGATACGATTATTTTAGCCAAGAGTTGCCGCACACTAACCTGACCCTAGCCAAATGAATTTCGCTCCGCCTAGCTTCCACTCATCCATCTGGAACTGATCCATAGGAATGGCGTTTCAGAAGGCTGGGCCTTATCAAAAATCCTTGCATATGATTGGATAAGCCACTTGTCTGTCATCTTTATCGATGTGCTATTTCAACCAATCACACTGAAGCTTACCCGTGACGCTGATGAGAGCAACGCAGGAAAAAAACAAAACCAAATCCGGTCGGGAGAAGAGCTAAAAACATGGTTTCCACCAACAAAAGCCTTCAGAGGCGTTCTCTGATGTTCTTTTAATGAAACAATATTAGGTAGATTGGACAACACGGAAGAAATAGCAGCATCAATGTTAACGCTTGCTTCCTCGATGCTAGCCGCCATTGCTATCAAAACAGTCTCACGTCATGGTCGCGTCTCCACTACGTCACATCTATGAAACTCCAGCCCTGCGTCCTGATTGGCTGGACAAGAAAATTGGTTGGAGAAATCTCTCTCTATGGGAGAGGTCCCAGATGGATGTGAGTGAAGCTAGGCGGAGCTAAGCGGAACGATATCAATCTGGCTAGGGTCAGGTTAGTCGCACACTGCTCAGAGGGACTAAATCTGCTGCTGTTGGCTCCTTTCTTTCTTTTTTTTTTAGGGTTTGCTCCTGAGGGAAAAAGGAGCAGATGTCCAGTCTCTGGACCAGGCGGTAAAACTAAGGAACCTTCCTGAAAACCAGCAGGATGCCTTCAAGACGGGTTTCACCGACGGCTTCATGAGGTCCCAGGCTTTAACTCAAAGAACACAAGGTATAAACGAGCTCAATCTGTGGCGGTATTTGCCCCGCCGCGCCTCTCAGACCGGACGACGAGAGTAAGAGCCTTTCTCCTCTGCTTCTCTCTCTCTCTGACAGATTCGTTGAGGAGAACCAGGCTGGTCCTGCTGGTCCTCCTCCTCATCGGCCTTTACGGCCTGTCCAGAACCCCCTTTGTCTCGGGTAAAGGCCCCTTTTCTGACGCCGGTTTGTTTCGGTTTTCTCTCTTTCTTATGCATCCAAATGAAATCCCGGCTCTACGTGCACGCCGTCTAGAATAAAAGCCACGTTACGACCTCAAACTTGTGGAGTTTAACGGGGTTTTGTGTGACAGACCATCACTGCGTAGTGTATCATTGTGAAGTGGTCAGAGACAGACGAGCTTTTCAAAGGTTTTATCAACTATAAAACCAAAAGGTGTGTATTTGGTTTCAGTCTTTATATTTTATACTTATATTTCTGGGCATTGTCTCTAGCAGCAGATACGTTTTATAAGTTTTATTCCAAGCCTCTTTTTTTTTGCTGAGGCGTTCAGCACCACGTCATCTGACCAGACCCGGTTTCACGTCTGTTATTATGTTATCTGTGTGGTTTGTGCTAAAATGCACACAGGTCTTCTTATGGCTTTGTTCAGCAACGACTTTCTTCTTGCTTCTCTTCCATTCAGGCCAGATTTGTGAAGGAAACGACAAATGTTTGTCCTGTCAGCAGTTTCTTGCTCCTCCAGCGTTAGCCTCCTGGCTGCTCCTCTCATTTATGCTCTCTTTGCCCAGTATGTCGCTTTAGTGTTTTAGCAGTTATTCCCATTTTTTTCTTTTCATTTTCATAGTTTTGCGGCTGTTTTATTACCTGTCCCTGCTTTTAAACTTCCTCCCCGACCAGTCTCCTGTGATCCTTCATAATCCTGTTTCTTTCCCCCCGCGCTAATGACAGCGAACGAACCGAAGAGGTCTTAAGGGAATAGCTGGATTTATGCTGAGTCATTTACTAATTAGAAGACCTCTGATTGATTGGTCTGGATTTTATAATGGTAGTAATAATAATAATAATCGTTATTGCTGATATGCTTTCCAGTGAAATCTGTCCTCTGCATTTAGAGAGCAGAGGGCTGCCGCTGTCCGGCGCCCGGGGAGCATTCTGGGAGCTAAGTGTCTTGCTCAGGGACCCAGATTGGCAGTCTGTGGGATTCTAACCGGGGAACTTGTAGCCTTCCCACCATATTTAGGGTTATCAGAATAAAGGGGGCAAAATAAAAATATAGTTTTATTTGTATTCCAATTATTATTCTTAGAAAAGTGTTGAAAATCCTAATTTTGCTTTCAGGTTTAAACACTACCTTTAGGTTGGTCTGTTCCATAAAATCCTGATAAGTGATGATTATAAAGTAGCTGCGGTGTGCAGGTAGAGTTTGGTCATTTTACCGCCTGCTTGTCTTTGTTTATACGTCTGAAACTGCTGCTTATAGTTGCTTATAGTGAACAGGAGCTAAATGGAAAACTGTGGCATGTTTGGATCTTCATATTTAATTTGGTGCCGCCGTGAGCCTGAAGCCACCTTTGATCTGTAGCGAATCATTTTTAAAAATCCCCCCCCCCCACAGTGAGGTTTCGCACCACATCCGGCCTCGACTCTGCGGTCGATCCCGTCCAGGTGAAGAACGTGACGTTCGAGCACGTCAAAGGCGCGGAGGAGGCCAAGAACGAGCTGCAAGACGTCGTGGAGTTCCTCAGAAACCCACAGAAGTTCACGGTCCTGGGTGGAAAGCTGCCTAAAGGTACCGGTCCTGGTCCAGTGTGGCTAAAGGCCGCCTCAAGGTTCGTTTCATTGATTGTTCCGTCTGCAGGGATCCTCCTCATCGGCCCCCCCGGCACAGGGAAGACCCTGTTGGCGCGAGCCGTGGCCGGCGAAGCCGACGTTCCTTTCTACTACGCCTCCGGCTCCGAGTTCGATGAGATGTTTGTGGGCGTGGGCGCCAGCCGCATCAGGAACCTCTTCAGTACGTCTGCAGAGTTGCCGTAAAGAGCGAGCGAGTGAGCGCCTGGTGAGGCGCGGAAGTGAAACGCGTCTCCCTCTTGTGATTTGCAGAAGAGGCCAAAGCGAACGCTCCCTGCGTGATCTTCATCGACGAGCTGGACAGCGTGGGAGGAAAGAGGATCGAGTCCCCCATGCATCCCTACTCCCGGCAAACCATCAACCAGCTGCTGGCTGAGATGGACGGGTCAGTCTGAGCCGCGGTCGCCCTGACGGCACGGAGCGAAATTTCTGCCTGAGCTGACGGCACTTTGATGTTTTACAGGTTTAAACCTAACGAAGGCGTCATCGTCATCGGTGCTACGAACTTTGCTGAAGCTCTGGATAAGTACGTCCGCACTTTGAATCCATGTCTTAGTTAAGATTAGCTGTGATTGTAAATGAGCTTGTTTTTAAGCACAACCATGCAGCTGTTAAAGAAATGTAGCAGAAATGTTGGGCTCACAACACCCGATAAGCAGCATAAACAAGCTTGTCGGATGTTTTAAGATTAACACAGGAGTCGCAAACCAGTTGAGAGCAAAGTTTTTTTTCCAAAATCTTTATTTTTTCAACACTCAGGATGCAGAAATGCATCACGTTTATGTCAGTTTGCCACATTCAGAATAACTTGAGCCTGACGAGCGTTTATTTGCACATTGATGGCATTATCAATCGGCATAAACCACCCCTCTTATTCAGATTACAGTTTCATTCTGATTGAGTTTAATCTGATCATCATATTCCAATTGGCCTGTTTACACGACGCAGTTTTATTTGGATCGGTTCCGATTACTTTTGTCCATGTAACGTAGTTAGTGACATTAACACAACTAGGTGGTTAACAGGATCTAGGGCTACACAATATAGAAAAAAAGCATATTGATTAAAATAGAAATCATATTGATCGACTTGATCGATTGTCATTAAATTCAAAACATATATTTTAATTGCTGCCCTGGTCATTTTATGCTGTTGCTTGGCGACCTATTTTTTAGATAAATAAAACAAAAAGACTGAATTCAAAGCAACCCTTTATTCAACCAACTTTTTACCAAAACTGTTTAAAAAAACAAAAAACAACGCATGCTCTCTGAACTCTTTGAAAGGGGCGGAGCTTAGTGACAGCAAGTTTCCTGGGTCTGCGTTTGTGATTGGTTTGCGAGGATGTGATGACTGTAATATTAACCTACATGAATTGATCAGATTTTAGTTTCTGTTCCATCTGTTAGAAGATAAGAGAAAACTGGTCCTTTTTTTTTTTGCTTTGTGTTAAAATGACTGTTTATCTCTGGTTTACTGCCTTGCAGCTGGAGTCAAATTTTACTGTGTGATTTTAATCTGAGAGAACAATAAAGACCAAAGAACACGGCAGGCAGGTCAGGGAGGAAGCTGCGGGGAGTTTAAAGCGTGTTAGGTTGTAAAACAGGCAAAGCTTTAAACATTTATCGTCTTATAGTGACTACCAGGACATGGCCGGTCCACCTGCATCAGGGCTCTGCAGATCCATAAAATGATGAGCAGCACAGTGATGTTTGTAGTTTTAGTTTCACCAGTGTTGTTTTGAGTAATTGAAGTGAAAAGGAGACAATAATGACCTGAATGCCGCCGCCTTTCAGCGCGCTGGTGAGGCCTGGCCGCTTCGACATGCAGGTGACCGTCCCCCGCCCCGACGTCAAAGGACGCAGAGAGATCCTCAACTGGTACCTGTCCAAGATCAAAGTGGACCCAGGTGGGTCTCTAAAGCACCTTCTGGGCTCTCTGGTGTCGCTCGTTAAAGCTGGAAGCCAGCGAGCCACAGAGGAGGCCTTTGACGACTCGCAGGAGCGTCAGATAACCTGAACAGTGGGTTTTGTTCCTCCTCAGCCGTAAATGCCGAGATCATTGCCCGAGGCACCGTGGGTTTTTCTGGGGCGGAGCTGGAGAACCTGGTCAACCAGGCGGCCCTGAAGGCGGCCGTGGACGGCAAGGAGATGGTCACAATAAAGGACCTGGAGTTCGCCAAGGACAAGCTCCTCATGGGTGAGACACAGAGCGCTGAGATCGGCTCCCTGTGACCCCCATGAAACAATCCAGCAGCTGGAGTTTATATTTTTATTAGTGCTGTCAAACGATTACAAATTTTAATCGTGATTAATCGCATAATGTCGATAGTTAACTCGAGATTAATCGCAAATTAATCGCATATTTTATCCTTTTATTTCTGAAAGTGTAATAGCCTGTTTGGGCATTTTAATGTGCACTAATAAAATACATGCTTGTACAAAAAATATTTTTATTTTGTTATTTTTCAAGCACTTTTCAGAATTGGAATGAAAACATCCTGGTGCCAAATGTTAAACTCTGGACTATAATGGCTAAATGACTAATCATGACGCCCTGATGTTTACACAGTGTGTAAACAAATGTGTAAATAAATACCTGTTTTCATGCCAATATATATTTTTTTCCTCTTAAACAAAGATAGACATGGTATTCTGCACCATGTAATCTACTTTCAGCAGTTATCACCGGTTATTGCACCGTAAACTACAGAAAATACGGGCAGAGTTGCTCTGTCTGCCTTTACTACCGTCGGCTCCTATGGCAGAGGGATATTTCAGCTGGATACACTCAAATGTAGTGCAGGCAGGTCTCATAATAACCCCTATTTCGTCACATATTTTAGAGCCCAAATAAGCGATTTCACTTTCATAAACCTGCCCAAAAAAACCGCAACCCGTGACTTATAAAATTTAGAAGCGCTTTTAGAAAAAAGCCCAAAGTCGCATGTGTCCGAGGGTAAAAGAAACTCTGCGCTCACGCGCAGCGCGGGTGTGTTTTGCTACAATTTTCTAGCACTCTTGAAACTACGGAAAGCGCCGAGGGTAAAAGACATTAGGGAACGGTGTGTGTTTTGACGCGCGATTAACGGCGACAAAAAAATTGACAGCACTAATTTTTATTTAAAAACGAAAGGAAGGAGGGCCGTGAAAATGTTCTTACTGTGTGTCTCTGCTGCCAGGTCCCGAGAGGCGTAGCGTGGAAATAGACAAAAAGAACAAGACCATCACGGCGTACCACGAGTCCGGCCACGCCATCGTTGCCTATTACACCAAAGACGCCATGCCCATCAACAAGGCCACCATCATGCCCAGAGGACCAACCCTCGGCCATGTTTGTTACCTCCCTCTTCCTCTTTTTTTTTGACGTGAATACGATCCGGGTTTGTTAAGAACCGTCTTTCCCTTTCGTTCCCCAGGTGTCCATGCTCCCTGAGAACGACCGCTGGAGCGAGACCCGGGCCCAGCTGCTGGCTCAGATCGACGTCAGCATGGGCGGCCGCGTCGCCGAGGAGCTCATCTTCGGCGAACACGACATCACCTCAGGTGCCGGCTCAGAGAAACGCCGCAGCGTCGCCCAGCAAGTCTCAGCTCGGTTACTGTGACAGGACGGTCATTTAAAAGAGCAACAGTCTGTCCGCTAACACGGATCTCTGCTCAATCAGAGCTCAGTTAATTAGGGCTGCACATTTAATCGCATTAGCAATATAATCGTAATTTTAAAAAACGCAATTTCCAAGTAGCAGATGTCTGCAATTTTTGGCTACGTAACAATTAGTGAATCAGACGCGTCCTTTAGGTGTCAATAAAATGTTTAAAGTGGGTTTGCCTTCACATGGAAGGGAAGAGAGTTGCGGCAGGGAGATAATCTAATTTTATTACTCGTTTTAGAGTTTATATAATCAATAATTTTTTTACCATAAACTTTCAGGAATCTCCACAGCATTAAGTACCAGTCAATCAGTTTAATACATAGACTTGTTTGTTGGTTGTTCAACAAGGATTGATGTCCAAATCAATTAAAAGCTGTTCTCTTGAATAATATTCTAATTAATAAAAACACAAAAAGTTTTTGTTTTAAATAGTCGTTGTTTACAAAACATCTTTATCTAGAGGCCATTATTGTTGCTTGAAATATATTGTTGGCAGAACGCAATAATTTCTGAGTTGAGACACAGCGGCTCTTTTAGCACCTGATCTGCACAGCGATGAAACATTGATTTGTTGTTTGTACATGTTTAAAAAGAAAAGATGAATTAAACTGGAAAAAAGAATTGCATTAAATCACAATATTAAGATAAAAAAATCGCATTTAGATTATTTGCCAAAATTGTTCAGCCCTAGTTTTAATCTCCTCTTCCTCTTGTGACGCTAGGAGCCTCCAGCGACTTTGACGGTGCGACGAAAATAGCAAAACTGATGGTGACCAGATTCGGAATGAGCGACAAGGTAAAGGAAAAGTTGAGCAAATGCTTTCATGTTTTACTAACTAAAACTAACAAGTTGTACTTTTCCAAAGAAGGTCAGAAGGTTCTTAAACTGTGGTTTAAAAAAAAATAATAAAAAAAAAATTGTTTTTTCGGTGCTTTTTCAAGGACCAGCCCACTACCTCGACCACGTCTGACAGTCAGCATGACGCTCTTTATCTGAAATCCTGTTAGTTTGTCTCCAGATGACAAACGACACAAAAGCTCCTAAAAGATCATGAAGATTCTGAATCTGGTCTTTTTTTCTTTAGTCAGCAGTGGTTTTGGCTCAGATCCTTGTGATCCTTGTCGTTTTAGTCTCTGTCCGATGGTCATGAAGTTTTAGGGGTTTCCCCCGCAGACACACGGCTGACTCCTGCCGATAAGGCGATGGAGTCGTTCGGACCGGGCGTGGCGAAGCAGAGACGGACCCAAGACCTGAAGGACCCTGAGGAAACACAGCGTTAGATGATGTTCTGGGTTCTTCTGAGTCGTTGGTGCTCCCTTGCATTGATTTTGATAGGCCGACCACTCCGGGGAAGGTTCCCCACCGTTCCCTGTTTTCTCCATATATGCAGTGGTTCTCACCTGTGTTCTCTGGAGTCTTAGGCTACGTTCACACTGCAGCCTGATGTGACCCATTTCCGATTTTTTTTGCCCATATGCGACCTGTATCTGATCTTTTTATGACAGTCTGAACAACACGGAGCAGATTTTTTTCAAATGCGACCCAAGCCACTTGGATATGTGGTCCTGAATCTGATACGTATCTGATCTTTTCAAATGCGACCTGTGTCTGTACGACCGGGTCGCATTCATCCGACCTGTACGTCACCGATACTCGACAAACGTCACTATTCTGCGTCCTGCTATGCAGAAGTAGGAAGAAAGACGACACCCATGGCGGACTACAATGAGGAGAGCAGTCAATGGACGGAAAGCTCCGGTTAGAAAATAAATTAATGACCGCAAAATGCGCGCCAGCATTATAATCCATGTTTACTTCCGCAAACACTGAGGACGCTTGCTACGTGTGACGTCCTCGCGTCCTCAAATGTGCATGTGGGACACTTAGGTTGAACGCATTAAGTTCACACAGGAGATCACATACAAGTCGCATATATTTGAAAATGTGAACCACGCAAAAAAATCTGATTTAACAAAAAAATCGGAATTGAGCATTAAGACCTGCGGTGTGAACGTAGCCTTTGAAACACCTTTGCAGCGCTTCCAGTTGGATAGATACCAGGGACTTCTTCAGTCGGCTGATGTTGAATTTCTTTAGAAAAAAGGGCATGATCCGCTGCCGTGTGAGATATTTAGACCTACTTCGTGTTGTCAGACAGGTCCTGTCTCAGGGATTTCTTGAACCTACAGGTCAGGCGCTAACCAGGCTTGGTTGTTTATAATGAAAATGAACAAAAAGGTGTTGACTTGACAAGGCAGTTAGATTTTCCCACACCGTCATGTTGGTTTTCTTATCTTTTTCCACCTTTTTTATTAATAAAATCCGTGTTTGAAAATCAGAAGTTTGAAATCTGAAGCATTTGAAGTAAATCTGTCAGGGCGTGAATACTTTTTTCAGTGCACTTTGCTGTTATTTAATGCGGTTCAGACCTGAGACCAAAGCCTGGGAGCTAAAGGTCTTGTTTTCTAAAAGCGCACATGTGAAGCGTTTGTAATTCTCTAACTGAGGGATGCGACGTGCGTTTCTCCGCAGCTCGGCGTCATGACCTACGCAGACATCACCAAGCAGAGCCCCGAGACGCAAGCCGCCATCGAGCAGGAGGTCA
This sequence comes from Fundulus heteroclitus, assembly GCF_011125445.2. NCBI lineage: Eukaryota > Metazoa > Chordata > Actinopteri > Cyprinodontiformes > Fundulidae > Fundulus > Fundulus heteroclitus. The sequence continues at coordinate 5,658,593 of NC_046381.1, forward strand.
GGGTCCTGCTGAAGGTGAGATGTTCTGCACCACAGCAGGAGACATTTTCAACCCCCCTCCAGGGTCGTTTTATGACTCGTTTCCTCTCCTCGTTCTCCCGCAGGAGTCCTACGAACGAGCCAAGAACATCCTGAAGACCTACAGCAAGGAGCACAAGAAGCTGGCGGACGCCCTGCTCCGATACGAGACCCTGGACGCCAAAGAGATCCAGATGGTGCTGGAAGGAAAATCTCTGGATCACTGAGACGTTTGAGGGTTCTTCCACTCTGTAAATAAGATGCGGTGCAGCTGGGCACAGGCCTCTTTGGGGGGGGGCCTTTTTATTCATTTTCCTCGTTTTTGACCACGTCTAAAGCCGCCTCAGACGTTTCTATCCTGGTTCTCCTGCCGAGGACCTCTCTCTCTCTGTTCGATGAACCGACGCACGGCCCGTTTCAGTTTAAGCGACACTTTTTAGACGTGTCGTTTTTTCCTCACGTTAAACTCGGCGGTGATGTTTGTGGTGAGGCGTGATCTCGACCGATGAAGATCGATGAAGACCTCAGGACCTCGACGTACCTCAGTCAGGAACGCGCCGCTCGTCGTCCGCGGCCGGTCCTGCCGCTCGCTGTTAAACTCGCAGCCGGAGAGAGAGATGCGTTTTATGCTTTCACCTACATATTTTGTTGATTTTTTTAAGTTATTTAAGTGCCCAAAGGTGTGTGCTTTTTTTCTTTTTTTTCTTTCAGGGAGTGAGATGATAGATCTTCCCTAGGTTTTGCACGTCTGAGGATAAAACTGTAAAGAGGCGGGCCACTTGTGTGTTGGTGTAAATATTCTGTAAATGTCTAAAAGGACCGACTCGGTGCTTCTGTTACTTTAGACGATGGCCTTCTTGAAGCTCCAATAAAGATTACTCTCAGGAAACGAATGTTGTTAATCATTTCTACGCTCCACGAAGTGAAGTAAAGACCGCATGTTACCGTCTCTATAAAAGCTAGGATCTGTGCTTCTTACAGTCTGGAAAAATGTGCAATCTGATTAAAGTGTATTCATCGCCACTTTAATTTCCACACACACATGCAATAGGGGAAAAAATATGCATTTTTAGTCCAAATCCAAATTAAAAATGTATTGAATTTGTTCTTGTGCTGCAGGAAGGGAGGAAAAAATGGATATTTGGTCAGCGGTTGAACTGAAAATGCTTGAAAATTGGTTTTGTTTCCGGTAAAAAGTTGTTCAGTGACTGTTTCTGAGAACTGCTTCATGTCTGGGTTGCGTGAAATCGACCAACCCAGGAGGTCTGGACTTTATTCTGTGGCTTCTCTGGATTTCATACCTTAGAAGCTGCAAGCCAAATTTATTTGTATAGCACATTTCAGGACAAAGACAATGCCTGTGCTCTCTGAACTCTTTGAGGGGGGCGGAGCTTAGTTCCTGGGTTTGCTTTTCTGATTGGTTGGGAGGATGTAATGATGTAATATTAATCTACATGGTTAGAATGTAAAAGGAGGAAAACTTATTCTATTGAACTTTTATTGATCCTTTTTTTTTCTATCATAGATATGTCTATCGATCGATATATATTATTGAATTATCGTCCAGCCCTAGTTTACATGATTAAAATATAGGAAAATAAAACAGAATAAAACTAAGTTGGAATAAAATGTAGAAACAAAATAGAACAGAATAGAAACTAAAAGCAAACATTAAAAATAGTTGGACTACAAACTTGAACTTATGATGTTTCAGTAAAACAGTTTGTGTTTTTAATCTTGATTTAAAGGAACTCAGGCTTTCGGCACTTTTACAGTTTTCTGGAAGTTTGTTCTAGATAAGTGGAGCATAGGAACTAAATGCTGCTTCTCCATGTCTGGTTCTGGTTCTGCAGAGCAGGCTGGAGCCAGAAGACCTGAGTGGTCTGTAGGGTTGATCCACTGATAACAAGTCTGTGATGTATTTAGGTGCTAAGCCATTCAGGGATTTATAAACTAACAAGTATTTTAAAGTCTATTCTCTGAGATACAGGGAGCCAGTGTAAGGACTTTAGAACTGGGGTGATGTGCTCTACTTTCTTAGTCTTAGTGAGGACGCGGGCAGCAGCGTTCTGGATCAGCTGCAGCTGTCTGATCCACTTTTTAGACAAACCTGTGAAAACACCGTTGCAGGGATCAATTCTACTAAAGATAAACACATGGATTAGTTTTTCCAGATCAGGTTCTCTACTGGTTTAAACTCCAGGGATTGGGCCGGCAACTTCATGACGTTGACCTTTATTGATGCTCCTGGGTCGCTGGTGTGTTTTGGGGTCTTTGAAATGAAACGGCCATTATTTTCCAGTATTCAGCACCACGGTCCACCAGCTCCTCCTCCTCTCTAGACGGACCCATGACTCCTGGAAAGCAGGAGACATCCTGGTCTGACAAACCTCGCCACAGGATGGATGTGCCATCAGGAGTTGGAGGTCTGAACTGAACTACCCCCTCTGGAACTGAGTGTTAGCTGAATCTCAGCCATTCTGGCTAATTCCAACATCCCTTCAAATTGTAGTTTTCAGTTTTCTATCACATCTTTCTGGCTTTATTTTTTTTATTTAATTTTTTTCATTTTAAAGCATTCAAATCATCTCAGACGAGCAGACCATCATTTTCTGCACTTCTATTACATGCTTTCCGCTGCCCATTTAACTTTTTTTTTATTAAAGTACAAAGGATGTGTCCATTTGACTCAGATTTTCAGACAGACACCTGAGGCCACACTTGGTTCCACTGTTGCCTTGCAGCAAGAGGGTCCTGGGTTCAAATCCCATGTGGAGTTTGTGTGTTCTCCCTGTGCGACTATAGGTCCTCTCCAGGTACTCCAGCTTCCTCCCACAGTGCAAAACACGTTAGAATAATACCTTAGGTGTGTCTGTGTTGCCCTGTGATGGACTGGCAGGTGTGAAACATTTTAGTTTGAATGTATTTAGTTCAATAAAAGATATAAAAATACATAAAACCTCTAAAACCAAAAATAGAACTCTTCAATAGTGCCAGTTTGACTTCACTTACAATTATTTGGTTTAAGGTTTGCTGTACCCAGGTGAAAAATAAATGTACTTTAGTATGTTCCAATCATATTTACATTTTTAATGGAACATTTTAAATATGCTAAGAAGGAAGTGTACTATCTGTAAATACATGAAAAGTATACTAAGATCTTGCTTGTACCAATTTTGACAATAAAACTTTTAAAATATTGTACTACAGTAAAAGTTTAAGATATATACAGTTATATAATAATGATAATAATGATATAATATAATATATAATGATATATAATTTATAAAGTGTAACACTGGAATGTTGTTTTTTTTTACATTTTATGTATATTTTAAAACAAATTTTATAACAATTTATATAAAGCTTATTTTAAAAGTAAACGTTTCAATATGTGGAAATCGTAGGATATTTTAAGTTGCATTTGAGTGTAACTAGTGAGTAAATTTTTTCATGCTGGTATTTCAGGAAATTATTTGTACATTTCCTTTGGTATGTCAACACGTATTAATTAAAAAATGTAGATTCCCATTCATAATTTTTCAAAAAAGTACGCAAACAGCTACTTTCACAATGTAATGTTTGACAAGTTTTGTTACAATAAATCTTAGACACTTAAACCAACAATATATATATATATATATATATATATATATATATATATATATATATATATATATATATATATATATAACTTTCTTTAGTTACACACATTAAATTATCATGGTGTGTGAGGACAGATGGATGTTCCACTCCATTATGTTATATTAACAGTGAGAGTAGAAATCCCAGCTCCCCAATACAATAAATGCATAACATGTTTACGTAAATAAATATATCAGCCGTGTAACACAGAGTCAAATACTAAAAAACAAAAGCCATCTTCAAAGTTTTATTTTTCTCTGCTGTTTCTAGGTTTAGACTAAATGGACTGCTTGCGGTAAGTAATTGGCTTTACATTCCCAGAACCCTTCTTTGTCAGAGATAATTAACGGCTACCGCTGGATCCTTTAACCTGCAATTAAGAGATTTGGTTCCAGGTAAGACGTACCGAGTCAGAACAATGTCCCCCTGTCTCTTCCCGGTATTTATAAGCCGGCACCATGTTGAAGGAGAGAGGCTCCAGTTCTGACCGGACACTGTGAAGGTTATCAGGAAGGCGCCTAAACCTTTCCTTTGGCTCCAAATCTGAAGCGGTTCTGGCTTCTTCCTGATCTCACAGTGATGGAGGAGGCCGCAGAAGAAGACGTAGCCGTCATTGGGATGGGATGTCATTTCCCAGGAGGTAAGACTCCTAACTGGCCGCAGTCGCTTGTGTCGAGTTGTGAATGATGCATTGTGGTTATGCTCCATGCTTTTATGCTAGGTGAAGGACAGGATGGTTTCTGGAAGGTCCTGCGGGAGGGAAGGAACTGCGTGGTGGATGTTCCAGCTGAGAGGTTCGACAGCACCTTCTGGCACCACGCCGACTCCAACGAACCTGGAAAGAGCCTGACGGCGAAAGCTGCGCTTATAGATGGGTGAGATGGGGGGGACGTCTGCTCTGTTAGCATCTGAAGGACAGCATTCCCACAGCATGACGCTGCCAACGCCGTGCTCCACCGCCGAAGTGATGTGCTCAGGGTGTTGGTTGGTTTTCTGCCACAAATATACGCATAAAAGTTTGATTTTTAGATTTTAAAAAAAAGATCCATGGTCTGTAAAACAAACATTTTACCTATAATCATCTGTTTTGTTTTTTATGTTTGGATTCTTTCACGATGTTACCCCCCTTAGAGGGAAGAGCAAACAGGGGGAAATGTGCTCTCCTTCAAGTCAACATGAACTTTTTGGCTTTAATGCGAAAACCTTATGAGTTGTGAGTGCCGCTGTGAGCTCAGCATCTCCATGGGGAAGCATGGCGGTGGAAGCATTATTACTCTGGGGAGGCCTTTTATCTGCAGGGGCAGGGAAGCTGGATGGAGAGAAACACATTGTAGAAGAAATCAAACTTTGCATCCAGTTGAATATTTTTTTTTCATTAATTTGAAAGTGATGAGTTGTTGGGAGCGTTTCTTTGATTTATGACGTCAACTGATGCCTTTTCCTCACCTGAAACTATGCTATACGATGGGGCCGGACAATTAATTGCATTTGCAATATAATCGCAATTTTAAAAAACAGAATTTCAAAATGGCAGAGGTCTGCAATTTTTGTCTACGTAACAATTAATGAATCAGATGCGTCCTTTAGGGGTTGGAATATGTTTAAAGTGGGTTTGTTACACATGGAAGGGAAGAGAGTTGAAGCAGTGATAATAGATGATAATCTAATTTTATTATCTGTTTTAGAGTTTATTTAATCAATACTTTTAACCAGAAACGTTCAGGAATCTCACCACAGCATTAAGTTCTGGTCAAATTGTTTAATACATAGACTTTGTTGGTTGTACATGTTCACCAAGGATTGATGTCCAACTCAATTTAAAGCTATTCTCTTGAATAATAATATTCTGATTAATTACATTACATTTCTTGTTTTAAACAGCCATTATTTACAAACATCTTTATCGACAAGCCATTATTGTTGCTTGTGGTTAATGCAGAGAAAAGTCTAAATTACATCACAATCGCAATTATGGTTGAAATAAATTGCAATTTTTTTTTTTTTTGTTGTTGTTGTTTAGTGTCCTGTTTGGCAGTGTAGCAATAGGAAATGTTGTCCTAATTACTTTCACAAGTGGAGCCTTACTGCTTTGGCCGTTGGGCTCTGCTTAATTTATACATGCAGGAAGCTTTATTATAATTTATGCAGGCGATATTTCATATTAAATGGACACTGAAACAGGTAGAAGAAAAAAAGGAGAAAAGGTGAAAGAAAGAGGAGAGAAAAGGGAGAGAACAATAAAACATTCTCAGTCTGCTTCTTCACCTGCAAAGAGAGATATAAACAGAACAGCAAAATCAGCCGATAAAGTATTACAGGTACAGACAACCAACACTTTGATACCATCACTGAATAATATAAAGTAGTAATTAATACGACATGTGTAAAGTGACAGCTGAAGATAATAATAAGGGTTTTCTGTATTTTTTCATTTCTGGCAAAAACGCAAAGCGCTATTATACGATATATCGGCGTGCCTCAGTGCTGTTGAGATGTTTGACGAGATGAAGATCTCAGAAGGAATGAAGAAGGATTGATGTGGATGTAATTATCTTCCCTCACCCTGGAAGAAAACCATTTATCCACTTGAATCACCTAGGCCTAAAATCCCAAATCAAGTGCCGTGAAGTTTGTTGTTGTTTCCATAGACATCATAAACGTAGACGCCTCGTTGGACGGGGTCTGCCTATGCTGCGGATGCGTGAGAGTGTCTGCCATGTTGAATGTGGCAAATCTGCAGTTAGTCTGAGTCACTTAAGCAGTATCAGAGGGAGTTTACTCTCAGAATATACTTTATATTCGTAATATTTTTATTTTTGTAATATTACGAATTTATTTTTGTATCCCTTTGGCTTCTTTCTCCTGACTTTATACTTGTAAAGAATTAAAATGATTAAAATAATCTAACCCGGCCCTATTACTCCAGGACTGACATAGTTCTGCAAACTGTGACTATTCTGGAAATGTACCCCTTAATTCTCATAATATGACGTTTTTCTCATAATATTACCACTTTTGTCTTTTCTTTTTACTTTATTGTCCTAGAACTTTTTTTTCCCTCATATTAGTAACTTTTTCTTTAATACTCCCTCAAAACGTTTGTTCCTAATCTGTGACTATAACAGAACTTAAAAGGTTCACATGTGACACGGTTTTATGAAATAATGAAGACAAGAATGTTTAGATTTAACCAATTGACTTTTATATTCATAACACACACGTATATGTATATATAAAAAACGTTTTATATATATATATATATATATATATATATATATATATATATATAAAACCGTTGGTACATTTCCATGCAGCACAGGAATGTGTAGTGAATGTCTCTGATCGACGTTCACTACAACGGAACTTAACTTCTTTCTGCCACATACAATATGGCGGTGATGTTGACGTACAAACCCGTGCCCAACGAATCTACGTATATGGTGTCTAAGGTTATTTCAATGAGACAAAAGTGGGGGAAAGGGACAAAGGAAAGGAGCAAAACTCTGTTTGGTTTTTCATTAATGATTCGTGACAGACCTGTTTTGATGTTATTTTAGGTTCAATGAGTTCGATCCCGCGTTTTTTGGGATCCCTGAACTGGAGGCCGACTTCATGGATCCTCAGCAGAAGCTCCTCCTGCAGTGCGCCTACAGGGCCCTGGAGGACGCGGGGGTGTCCATGGAGGGCATCAGTGGAAGCAGAACCGGCGTTTACATCGGTACCTCCTCTCTCATTAAGCCTATTAGGTCCAGAACACGGACTCATGATGAATGGTCTATTAACCCCTCTCCTCACCTTAACGATGCAGGTTTGATGAACAGAGACTACGAGATGATCAGGAATAACGACCCTGGGACAATAACCCACTACAACGGCAGCGGGACGGCCATGAGCGTCGCAGCCAACAGGATCTCCTTCTCCTTTAACCTCACTGGTCCTTCGCTGGCTGTAGACAGCGCCTGTTCCTCCTCCCTGGTGGCCCTGCATGTCGCCTGCCAGGCCATAAAGCAAGGTAGGCGTGCTGGAACAGGTCTCCAGGCTCCTTGTAGGACGTCCTGAAAACAAGATCTTCTCATAACGCATCACTGTGTTTGAAGCCTGGGCTGCTTTGGGATTTATGACTGGTTGCCTTGCACTGACTGGTTTTCTGTCAAAGGACAAACATGCAGGAATAAACAAATGAATAAATGAATTAATCTAAAATATTATGCGTTCAAAAGCACCAGGCCTGCAACATTTTAGGAGCAGTCATATCATTTCCCTCTAGTCACCACTGGGTGGCGCTGCTGTTGTTAGGATTAGGAGCCAGGCTGGGGACGGTCAGCACCTTTCCATCCAGTGTTGCTCTGAGCATAAAAAATAAAAATAAAATAATGTTGTTCAATGTTCCTTCTCAACTATTTTTGATAAACTGAAGCACAGGCCCAAACCAAACCAATAATGTCCAATTGTGGTGCGTTGTGTGAATTTGTATTTAAGGAACTGGAATGTATATTTGTGCCTATAAGAACTACATATTGCATGTGTTGATTATTTTTTATGTAGACATATTTAATAAATTGGAATATTATCAAAGGGCCAGTTTGTTTCAGTGACCCGATTGACTGAGGTGATCATGTTGTATAGATTAATCACTGATGCTTGATAGCCCGTATTTCTGTTAATTACGATGATTCGTCCTTACCATATGAAAACATGACATTTAAGATCAGAATATTACATCAAATTGATCAAAAAAATAAATATTTTAAACAGAAATGTGAGCTTAATGAAAAGTATGTTTAAAAGTTGCTTAAAGGTTGTTGTCATTTTAAAAGGTTCTTTTAAACTGACAAAGGAGGCTCATTTTAGCTCATATTCTAATGTACTGAATATGACTGTGTATCGTTATTGATGTAATTTGATGCTGAATAATTAGTTACTAAAATGTGAATAGCAGCAACCTTATAATTTATCATGAAACAGGAATGGTTGGTGGGAATAAATATGTTTATCTTTTTCTGTATTCTGCAAAACAATGTGCTGCTGTCCAGTTTTCCTCACCTTTTTTCTCCCTTTTATATCGGTAATTTTGCCAAGTACAAGTAGCCAATCCCATTAAAATGATGACAGGTGAGCGCACATTATTACCAAATAGATAAAGCAGTAAAATGACTGGCGTGTAAAAATAAATAAGCAAATTAAAAATAATGAGGATGTAAATAAGGTGCATTCAAACATTTTGATGCTGTGTGACAGGGGTGTCCAAACATTACGGCTTGTTCGCCGAAATTGTCGAGTCAAAAATCACTCAATGGCCATAGAATTAATACAAATAAATGACATAACCGAAATATTTTTGTAATTTTGTTTTTAAACTCATGCTACAAAATATGACAATTTTGAATAAACAAATTAGTTTATCTGTATTACAATCAGATTTTACTGCACCAATGTCTACGTTTCAGTAAAAGTCAGATAGATGCGGTTCTATTTACTATTAAATTATAGATCATGTAAAAAAGTGTGGTTATTAAAAGCCAAATGTTTTCTGCTGTACCTAACATTCAATTATATTTGAATAAATAAAAATAACAAGTTTCAATCTGCACCAGCCACATGTGCTGGCCGGCCAAATCTTTCTTAAAATGCAGTTTAAGGGGGCCGCACAAAATCAGCACCTGGGGCGCACTTTTGACACTCCTGCTGCGTCACAATCAATTAATTTAGTTAAGTTTCATCATCATGACACATTCATTTAATTCATTTCTCTCCTTTGATTACTAGGATTAATGTTTTTTTTCTTCCTTGAACCATCAACCAGTCGCAGCTCTTGAAAGATAGCATCACACCTCCTCGCTAAGATAACATTTTTCTGTCATTTCTCAACTCAGAGTTGAGAAATGTCTAAAGCTAAGACTCCTGGGTAGGAATTTTTAGGCTAAGAAATGAGTTCTTTGAGAGGATTCTGAGAACCTTTGTGAATACGAGCACAGGTCGTTAGTAAAATATGTAAATTAGAAATTCCCCTTGAGTTTACGCAACTATTCTTGTGTGATGAGAGGCAAATTTAGACACATTTAGCAACGCGTCCAGGCCGGTATATTTCATTTGATTGTAAGAAAGTGCCAAAATGTCTCCATTTAAGATGTTATTTTGTATAAATACTTACTGTTAGTTTTCTGCTAGTTAACTCAAGGGAGTTAACGAGCCTTTTTTTATGCCAGATTATTTAACAGACGAGACATTGGCTTTACAATCATAAACTGTGAAAACTGTCAGATTTTAGAGGAAAACAATGAGTAAAAAAGTAACCAAAGCTCAAGAAAAAAACTTGAAAGATGTTCAAAACGGCAGTAAAACCAGTGATCGAAACCGCTTTAAAGCAGGTCTGGAAGAAATGAGGGAGAAATCAAAACTTTTCACATTTTTATCCTAATTGTCTAATGCATCTTTCCCTCAGGAGACTGTGAGATGGCGCTGTGCGGAGGGGTTAACTGTATAATAGAGCCGAGAGTGTTTGTTGCTCTCAGCAAAGCAAGGATGATCTCACCTGAAGGAACCAGCAGACCGTTCTCCGTCAGAGCAGACGGCTACGGGAGAGGAGAAGGCTGTGGCATCGTGCTCCTGAAGTCGCTGAAAAAGGTGTGCCGGTGTTTCTTTTTCCTGCTAGTCATTTTAGTTGCTTTGCTGGCACATTGATTACTTTTTAGATTACAAAATTATCTCATTTATACCTCATAGTTAAACCCGTAAGTCCACTCAAAAGATATTTACGGTAAAATAATGGAGGATTTCAAACAGCGTTTATCCTACAAATAGAAAGCTACACAGTAATCGTCATGCTAGAAATCAAGTGTAAAGAAACTATCAAAAATTAATAGTTGTTACGGAGACTTTGTGATCCGCAGAGTAGATTTTTTTCTGACTAATTAAGATCAACAAACATCTACCTTTCTTAATTGCCATGTGGAATAATGTTTCCCATTTTGAAGAGCTGCTTAAAAATGGGTCTGTGTCACATTATCTTTGTATCCCAAGGAAACAGTAAGATGTGGACCATTAACTTGACATTTAATGTCATTTAAAGTCATTAAATGGTGGGATGGAGGTGTGGATGGTTTGACCGATTTTGCAAACATGGTTGTAGCCAATCTGAGTGAAGTCAACTAGGTAGAGCTGCATTTCTTTACCACAACCAATCCTTTTACTAAGGAGGGACATTTGTTTGACAAAACAACAGGCTGACGTTATTTTTTTAGATGAAATTCTTTGGAGAATTTACAGATCTAGCATATTTAACAACATGAAATGATTTACACAGTGATGTCATGGCACCTTTAACAATAATCTGAAAGCAGAAACCTCCTTTAAAACTACTCAATAAAACAAATTGCTCTTAACAATAGAATCAATAAGACAAAAAAAAAAATAGAAGACCTTCTAATCTTTAAATTACAGCAAATTGTTAAGGGAGAGTAAACAAAATAATAATTTTTTATTACTTTTCTACAAAGATAACAATTGATTGTTTTTTTTTCTAATGTGTTTTTATTGTTCAACAAAACTTTCTCCAAGTTTTAAATATTCAATATTATCCAACTCTGAAATGTGACTCAAAAACTGTAAACTTGACAAGTGAAACTTTCAAATTCTTGTCTGAGGAGGTGTAATGACATTTGACACAGCTATATTTCCCCAAAAGTTATTTTTGACATTTCATCACTAATTCGTACATATTACTCAATAACCTAGAAAGATTTTTTTTTTTGCTGCTTTTTTAACTCTTAACAATGTCAAAGAATGTTACATGTAATTGGTACCTTTCTCGAAAAGCTCATATACATGAGAGGAAGGATTTGAAGTCTTTGCAGTTAATATAGACTGTCAAACAAGCTTTATCACAATTCCCTCTTTCTGTTCCTTTATCTATCTAAAGGCCTTAAAGGACTGCAACAAAATTTGGGGTGTGATCTGCAAGACTGCTGTTAACCAAGATGGACATTCGGTGACTCCTATCACCAAACCCTCAGTGACACAACAAGAGGAGCTGCTCAGAACGATCTACTCCGACGCTGAAATCGCAAACGTGCAGTACATCGAAGCTCATGGAACCGGGACTCCAGCAGGAGACCCAATAGAGGCAGCAAGCATCTCAAATGTCATTGCCAAGGCCAAACCTCGAGGCTCAGAGACACTCCGGATCGGCTCGGTGAAGAGCAACATTGGGCACACCGAATCTGCCGCCGGAGTGGCCGGACTGATCAAGGTACTCCTAATGATGAAGCACCAAACAATTGTTCCCTCCGTTTTCTACTCCGAGGAGAGTTCAAGTGTAGACACAAAAACTCTGAATTTGAAAATCCCAACTCAAATAGAACGATGGGAGACAACTCCACCCCTGGGAAGGGTGAGCGGGGTCAACAGTTTTGGGTTTGGGGGCACGAACGCACACGTCATTTTAAGAGAGTACAACTATGACGTCGTTCCCACAGAAGCCTGGCAAAAGCTCTTTGTGTTGTCGGCTGCTTCTGAGAAATCCCTGATCCTGACCATGGCCGACGCCTACCAAAGACTGGGCAGCAGTCACACCCTTGACTTCCACGCAGTCTCCTACACGTCAGCATGCGGCAGGAGTCACGTCAAACACAAATACCGAAAAGCCTTTTTAGCCTCTTCCCTCTCGGACTTACAGCAGCAGCTCAAATCTGCACCTAACACCGAGGTTCAGTCGGTACACGCTGACCTCCAGGTGGTCTTCGTGTTTTGTGGGAATGGGGTTTGCTACAGGGGTATGTGCAGGCAGTTAATGAGGCAAGTGGCGGCTTTCAAAGAGAAGGTCCAAGAAGTTGAAATGGCCTTTCAGATGTACAGTCCCGTCAGTCTCACTGAACTGCTTCTGGGTGAAAGCGACGATATTGATATTAGCCAACCGAACGTTGTCCAGCCTCTTCTGTTTGCGGTTCAAGTTGGGATCGCCACCCTGCTGAAGCGCTGGGGCGTTAAACCCAAGGCCATGCTTGGCCACTCTGTTGGAGAGGTCGCTGCGGCTCACTGCTCCGGTCTTTTGTCTCTTAACGATGCTGTGAAAGTGCTGCACCACCGCAGCACTCTTCAGAGTAGAGTCACTGGAGGAAAAATGCTCGTCGTCAGCAACGTGGCTGTAGAAAAGGTTTTAGAGGTTCTCCCAGTCGTTGGTGGAAAGGTTTGTGTGGCTGCATTCAACAGCCCTGAATCCTGCACTTTGTCTGGAGATGCAGATGCTGTGGATGTTCTCCACGAGAGGCTGAGGCTCAAATTTGCGGCGAGAAACATCTTCCTCCACGTCTTAGATGTCCCCGCAGCCTACCACAGCCATTTGATGGATCCAGTTCTAGACGACATTGAGAGGAGCATAGGTCTTCTGAAGGCTAAAAGCGCAGACTGTCAACTATTTTCCACCGTTACCGGAGAGAGATTTTCCAACGGTGATTTCACTTCGGGTGCATACTGGGCAAAGAACATCCGGGAGCCTGTTTTATTCGAAAAAACTCTTCATGCTGTCTTTAAAGACAAACCACCAAAAGGAAATCTGGTCTTTGTAGAGGTAGGGCCTCGAATGGCTCTCCAGAGGTACATATGTGAAACTCTTGGGGATGAAGCCAAAGTTCTCCCGTCAGTCCACCCGAAGAAAGACTGTGACACCATCTGCTCAACTCTGGCCAGACTGTTTGAACTCGGCATTAATGTAGACTGGAGGGAGCTCTACCAGGGTTGTGAGACGTTACCCAGTGCTCTTCCAGTCTACCAGTTTGACAACAAACAGAACAATGTGAATTTTGAAGCCTTAAGAGGAGGTAATGAACCTTCTGCCATGTTTTGCTGTGGGATTGAGTCCCAGATAAAGCAGGCTAAGAAAGAATTCACCTATGAACTTTCTTTGAAGACTGCACCCTATCTATGGGAGCATAAAAACAACAACGTTGCCATTGTGCCAGGTGCATTTTATGTTCACTTAGCGTATGCCTTGGTGATGGCAAACCTGAAGCCAAAGAAGCCTGCCTCTCTGCTCCATCTAGGTATAAAATTTGAGAGTGTACTTACACTAAACTCAGATCCCAAGAAGCTGAAGATGATGCTGGAGCAATCAGAAAGGAAAGCTTCATTTAAAATACAGTCATCTGTCGCAACACACGCCTCTGGCACATGTAGGTATAAAGACCAGCAACCACTGTTAGAGGAAGCAACCATTTGTCTGGATGTGATCTACCAAAGGTGCAAAGTGGTTCTGACACGAGAGGAAATGTATTCAATTCTCTCTCAAGCGGGATTTGAGTACGGCCCACTTTTTAAGCATCTAAACGACGTGCGTCTCGGAAATGAGTTCAAGGAAGCTGTGACCGCTTTTCAGGTTCCTGGTGAACTTGTGGAAAGTCTCCACGACTACTGCATTCACCCTGTGGTGCTGGATTATTTCCTTCAAATGACTGCGGTGGTAGCAATGGGACAACAAGGAGCCAAGCAGGGTTTCCCATCGCAGATCGCAAGTATTGCTTTATCAGAACCCCTGCAGGAGACAATGATCATGTATCTTCGGACAACTCAAGAATCTCAAGCATTCCTGGAGGTGTGTGGTTGCTTTTCTACCACAGAGGGGAAGGTTTTGGTGGAAATGAAAGGTGTGAGGATTTCCTTCTTGCCCTCTGGTTCAGATGTTCCTCAGTCGTTGTTTTTCCACAGTGAAACAGCTGCGATAACAGGAGAGAGAGATGTTGAAGACTGTAAAATAAAAGCCATTATCTTTGAAGATCAGCTGGGCATTGCTAAAGGTCTCAGACCTTACACATCCACCGATTCAGTCACTGTTGGGATCAGAAAGAGGTTAAGAACGCATGAAGTTAAAAACCTAGTGTGTCATTCGCTGAACAGCAATAACAGCCTGAAGGAGGTTCTCTTTATCTGGGGTGTGGAGAACCTCACTCACTTGTCCTCTGAAATGATCCTGGGGAGTCTTGTGACTTGTTGTGAGACATTTCGTCAGATTGTTTTGGCTGCCAAAGAGAGCAAACATTTGTGCGCCATCAAGGTCATAACTTACAGATCAACGGAAATGACGGTGGACCACGTGAGTCCTGGCTATGTGCTTCCTGGCATGATGAGATCCTGCTCAGCTGAGGTAGCAGATATTAATTTCCAGCATATTGATCTGGCTTCTGTGACAAGTGAAGATATCCAAACGTTGGCTCATGTTATTAAAACTAACAAACAGCAAGAAGTAAGGATCAGCAATGGACAGGCATGTACAATGAGAATAGCACAAAGTCCTGTTAAAGACAGTGACTTATGTGAAGAGCCAATATCAGCCAGCCAGTCAGGAGACCTTGTCCTACAGACTACCGATCCATATCAGATTGCCAATTTATGTCCAGTCTCTGCTACTAACACGGACAGAAGTCCTGTTCCGGAAAGGTCCGTTGAAATTCGGCTCACTAATGTGTGCGTGCACACATCCGACTACTTCCCAGTCACCACCTCCCATTTAAAATTTGGCAGGACATTCTACTGGAACAAGCACGCGACACAGAACCACAACCTCCTGGCTTTGGATTTTAGTGGCGTAGTGTCAGCCGTCGGTAAAGACGTCAAGACTCTAAAAGTGGGAGATCAAATTGCTTCATGTTATCCAGCTCCGGCAGCTTCACAGATCTTGCTTCCCGAAGCAGCGTGCTACAGCACGAAGGCGCACCCCTTTTTCCGAGAGACGCCGTGCGTGTCCTACTTCATCCTAGCATGGGAGATCTTGGAGAGGCTTTTGAGGGAACCTCGAGGAAAGCACAGGAAGTTGGCAATCATCTCCTCAGACTCGGCCGCTGTTTTCATAAAGGTTCTTGCCCTCACAGCAAACAGGTCTGGTTGGGAAATTTCCTGCCAAGCTAATTTGTCCAAGGAACTGGCACTTTTTGACGCTTTTCTTTTCCTATCTCCGATTGATCAATCGTTTGAGGGAATGTTTGGGAGTGGTGACACTGTGAAGCATGTAATCTTTGTCTTTAGCAGTCACATGTCACCCTTAGTTTCTACAAGCATAGTTGCATTGAAGGATGAAAACATCCGTGTGCACCACCTTGATGTGGCCTATGTTCTCCAGAAAGCCAATCTAGAGGCACAAAACAAAAATGTCTCCAACTGGCTTTTGTCACTAGGCATTCATCCAGACTGTCTGCCTCATAGAGAGGATCATCTTCATGCAAAAGAGACTCAAACGGAGTCCTCTTTCACAACAACAACAGTGCAGCAAGTTGTTCTTAAAGAAGGATCGGATTGGTTTGCATGTACTCGTAGCTCTTTGCCAACAAAATCTGGGCAACTCTTTAAAAAGGGGTGTGTTTATATTGTGACTGGAGGTCTGTCTGGATTGGGGCTTGAGACGGTTAAGTTCATCGCTAACAATGGCGGAGGAGGCATTGCGATACTGTCAAGAGGTCTTCCGTCTGATGAAATCCGCTTCCAGTTGGATCTCCTCCAGAAAAGAAATGGGGTTACTGTCCTACACCTCCAGTGTGATGTATCTGAGTCGATGCAGGTGGAGGACGCCATCACCAAAATTGGGAGAAGATTTCCATCTTGTCTAATCAAAGGAGTGTTTCACAGTGCTGCAGTGCTGCACGATGCGCTTATTGAATCCCTTGACGAGTCTCTTTTCAGAAAGGTGCTAAAACCCAAAGTCAACGGCGCTCTGAATCTCCACTTTGCAACATTTCACAACAAGTTAGACTTCTTTGTTTGCTTCTCCTCCATCTCATCATTCATAGGAAACGCCTCGCAGTGCAACTATGCGGCGGCCAACTCCTTCCTTGACACATTGTGTCATTACCGGAGAAACCTTGGGCTCACTGGACAGTCCATCAACTGGGGTCCTTTGAACCTTGGTCTTCTGCTCAACAAAGGCCACTTTCAGAGGTTCTTGGAGGCCAAGGGGATGATGACAATGGCCGTGCACGAAATTCACGAAACTCTTACAAAGTGTCTGTTAATGAACAGGCCGCAGCAGGGAATTTGCAAATTCAACTTCAAGAACCTCAACTTAAACGTCCTTTCACAAAATCCATCTCTCAGGGAGAGAATGGCAAGTTTAGTGGAAACAGCACTTAAAGACGAAATACACGAAACCCCCAAAGTTGAGCGTTCATTAACAACTCCTGAGACACTGAGGATAATTGTCAGTGAAATTCTCAATGTAAATGCAGACAAAGTCGATGATGAGTCCTGTCTGTCAGCGATGGGCATTGACTCGATGTTAGCCATGACTCTGCAGAACAAAATCTACCAGGAAACAGAGATAAATGTGCCTTTGGTCACCATTCTGGACCCCAACACCACACTTGCCACTTTAGTAAATTTTGTGCAAAACAGCGTTTAGTTCAATACAAAGCCTGTGCTTTTTTAGCGTTGCCTGCAAGATGAATCTCGGTCACTAACACACAAGAATCCATCTTGTACCGCTTCTGCATCAACCGTTTGTGACTGGACAAAAAACGGTTTGGACCAATCACGTTGCAATATTACAGTTTAAGGCGGGACATACTCCTGCGACAAAAGCCTAAGTGGTCGAGCCCACAGCTTAACCAACATAAACTTGGCAGCGCAGGAAGACGCATGTGTAGCTGCTGCTATCACATCTGTTTGGTCAGAATCCGCGCTTTCTTCTTTAATGGTAAAACAGCAAGAAGTGCACTACCAACTTACCTTGTTGGAGTTTCTCATGACGTCTGCTGCTTACATTTTAAACCCGATCAGCTTGGAGAGTTGTTGAATGTCCCTCTTTAGCCCAAAAGGATTAGATGGGAGCATACCCAGATTGATAATATGCAGAACGTGGAGAGTGCTAAACATTGTCAGCCTGGCTGGCCAGGTTAGTGCTCCTTCATCTTAAGGGAATCTTTAGCAAAATAAAGAAAATAATTGTCTGAAATGTTTCGTAATTATCATTAAAGAGCGTCTCTAACACTACTGATTAAGAGAACAAATAGCCAAGCAGAAGGTATCAGTAATTAAACCCATAAAGAGAAAAGAGGACAGGTTCCTGACCAAGATGGAATAAAGTAATGTTAGAGAAAGTATCCTGTATATGCCTGGTGTTGCAGATTTACAATGTTTATGCTATTTTGTCACAATAAAAAATTTCAGCAAATATGAAAATGACCAAACCACCAACTACCATCCATTGCCAACACAGACTTATCCATGCAGAGACGGAGGCAGGAGGCAGGGGTTCCCCCTGGACATGTTGTCAGTCCTTCACAGGGCAACAACAAATTACCTAAATAATTTTTTTGGACTGTGGGAGGAAGCTGGAGTACCCAGAGAGGACTCACAGATGTACAAGGAGAACACCAAAATTCCACTTAGAAAGAGGCCAAGCTGGGGTTGTAACCCGCAACCTTCTAATTGCTGCACAATTATATTAACCAATGCTTCACTGTCCAGCTCTTGTGTAATTATTGTACATATTCAAAGGTTTTTATTATCAAAGGAGAAAAAAAAACCTAATTTGCCAACCTGCCCTCATGTTAAAAAATAAAAAATATTGACAATTGTTGCTAACAGTGGTGAGTAGGTTAGGAGGCATCCCCTTTTAATGATGTTTGTTTGGTTTAACTGCTTTTTTTCTCACCTATTATTTGAAAACAACTTTTTGTAGTCAGTCAGGCTTTCTTTGCATAATATTCAGATTTGTTTAACAATCTAAAACATTTAATTGTTGATAAAAAAGCAAAAACAGGAAAACTACGAGGGGACAAATACTGCCTTGAGGACATACTTTCATTCTTTATTTCAGGCTTGAATAATAAACCATACAGCTTATAATTATGGTACAGAAGTTGTATTTGTTATCAATTTGCTAAACATTAATTCATGTAAACAAAAAAACAAACAAACATAAAAACGATAGAAAAACTATTTAGAACTACTTAAAGCTTTCCAGAAGGTTTTATTTAAACATACAACTAATAATCTTACAGCATCAGTACAAAAACATTCTCGATCCTGACTGACTGTTTTATTAGTTTATCTCTTTTTTTGTTTTTCTCAGTCCTTAACTTTGTACGACAGTAGCAGATTGACTGTTATCATAATTGTGTTGTGAGTAAACTTGTCTTAGATAGGTTATTGTAAACTTGTTTTTATCAGGTTGTGTTAGAATAGTTTATTCATTTTCTAAATTTTCTTCATTTCAAAAAACATCAAACCCAGTTTTTTTAAAATAATGTGTTTATTTTCAAATCTGTTTCTTTATATATGTAATAAAGTATAAGAAAGCTTTGTAAAACATCTAAGTAGCTTTTATTTAAATATTTGTGTTTTATCATTGTTGTTGTTATGCTTTCCTGTAATATTGGATCTGTTGAGTAGGACAAGATGTTATACATAAAAAGACATTTCAGAAGCATATTTGCTGCCAACAGATGATTTATGGGACACGCCAGATTACTCTATAATATTTTTCCACGAACGTTATAAAGCCAATAACTAGTCTGAACTTATCAGTGATAAGCGATGACCATAACCTGTGGATGTGGCTTGATATAAGACAGCAGGATAAAACATCACTTATAGACAGACTTCTGGGCTTTACAGTGGGTTGAAATTGAATATAATAGTGCAAAGAAGGTACATATACACAGAAATTATATAATATTTTGAAAAGTTTCTTTAGGATTAATTCTGACTTCTTCACATTTTCTTTAAAAATTGATCAAATTTCTTGTATGATAAGCCAGACTTGTGCTCTATAAATGTTCACATGCAGAGCTCTTTTAGGAGGTAAAATACTATTGTACCTGCTCTGTCTAATGAAAAAAAAAAAACTTTTATGATCTGAAAAATTAAGAAAGACAAAAAAAAGAAGAAAAACAAATATAACTAAGGTAAATGCAACACACAGTTATCAAATGAAAATTTCATATATTTACGTGACCTGGACAGATTTTAAAAAAGCAATTTGCCCCCTTGATAACTCATGAATTAACAGTGATTAAGCACATTTTCTGAAAAGCTGGGAGTAATTTCGGTATGCACTGTCAAGCACGATTTCTACCAGACATGTAGAATAAATACATTACTTAATTAGAAGCTTGATGACAGCATGAAGTAGGCTAAATAATATATTTAAAAAACACATCAAACATTGATTTTAAGGAATTCAGTTTCAGATAAGAAAAAATAATGTTTATGTTACAAGGCGAGGCTTTAGGAATCCAGTTAAACATAAAACTTATTCATGAATGGAGGAAACAGGAACCGTGGTAAAGCGTCTTAGAGCTGGGAGGCCAACAAAAATCACTTCAAAAGTGCATCAACGACTCAGTTTGTGTCTGATATTAATATTTGCACGATGATCTGAAACATTTCACAAAACAAAAAACAGGGAAAGTCTTTTATACAGCACTGTTTCTACAAAACTTATTACAAACATGGAGACTTTCCATGTTCTTTGTGCAAAAAAAAAAGTTATGGGACATCAAAAGTAATTAAGTATCCATCTGATTGATTTGTTTTTTAATTTTTATAATCTTGTTAAAACATTAGAGTCACTCGCGTCTTCATCCACTGGAGGCTTCTCATGGACATGCGTACCCTCGGCTTCACTCAGTATGGTCACCACTGCTGATATTGTGGCGTTGGGATCCAGCAGTTTCACCAGAGGCACGTTTACGCCTCTCTCCTGAAACATCATGTTCTGCAGGGTCATGGCCTGCATGGAGTCAATGCCCAAGGAGGAAAGAGGAGAGTCGTCCTTCAGCTCGCTCTGATCCACGCTGATGGTCTTGCCGAGCAGAGAGAAGACGTATTCCTTTGGTGACACAGAGTCAGTTTGTCCAGTCTTGGACTCTTCCTCTTTGAATTTCTGTAAGGCCTCATTGACTAACGCAGACAGGCGTAAGGTCAAGGCTTTATTTTGGGAGAGGATGTTGTATCTGATGTTCCTGAAGTGAAACCTGCAAACGGCTTGCTGGGGTCGATTCAGGACGAGGCATTGCTCCAGGCTTTTATGGATTTCTGCAATGTCCAACACCATAATCCCCTTTGCCTCCAGAAAGCGATGGAAGTGCTCCTTGTTCAGCAGCAGGCCGAGGTTCAGAGCCCCCCAGTTGATGGACTGTCCGGGCAGCCCCCGTTTGCGCCGGTACTGGCAGAACAGGTCGAGAAAGGAATTGGCTGCTGAGTAGTTTGTTTGGGATGCATTTCCCAGGAAGGCTGAAATGGAGGAGAAGCACACAAAGTAGTCCAGAGGGCAGTGCTTTGTTGCATGGTGCAGATTTAGGACACCGTTTACTTTAGGTTTGAAAACCTTCTCATAAAGGGATCTATTAAGGGTCTCGATCAGACCGTCGTGCAGGACAACCGCGCTGTGAAACACCCCTCTGATCGGACAGCCACTGAACTTCTGGCCAATTTCAGAAACGGCCTTGTGCACATGCTCTGAAACAGAAACGTCACACTCCATGCTGGTGATGCTGTTTCCACACTGTCGCTGAATGTTGAGTATTTCTTGCCGCACGTCGGCCGAGGGCTTGCTCCTGGAGAAAATCACGATGTACCCCCCTCCCCTTTGTGAGATGAACCTGACCGTTTCAAAGCCCAGCCCAGAGAGACCACCGGTCACGATGTACACCGCTCTCTTTCTGAACAGCTGCTTTTTGGCTGGCAGCTGCTGAATCTCAGACAATCCAGTCTTGCCGCCTTTTTCCAAATCAATCACAGCCAGTTTCTTCGAGTTGAAGTATGAAGGTAGTATCTCTGGTTCTACACCTGTGCTTTCAGGTTTCACACTTTGAAAGTTGAAGTTTTCAATCGCAAACTTCCTGCTTAGATTCAGCGACTTCAGCCAGTTATAAATGCGAAGTCTGTGCGCTCTAAGGTAACCTCTCTGCAAAACAGCTTGCATATGAACTGCTTGCATGTGAACACTCTCATTTATGTTTTGGCACAGCTCCTGCACAAGCAACGTTTGCTTTGGAGATTCACAGAGTACCACAACATGTCTCACACCTGGGAAAGTGCACGTCTTCACAGTGAAAGACTCATCAAACGGTGGCAGGATGACGAATGTCTCCAGTCGATTGACGTCTACAAAAGATCCGTTGCACTGTGTGCTTAAAATCACGCTCCAACCACAATTGTTTGCAGTAAGTTCCAAGACTTTCACAAGAGCTGAATCGATGGCTGGGCAAATGATCCCCAGATTCTGTTTGGGTTTAGGCAAGACTCGATGAAGCATCTCCCAAGATAGCACAAAGTAGGAGACACAAGGTGTTTCTTGAAGGAACGGGAGCCTTTTGAGGCTATAACACACGTCCTCCGGCACTTGAATCTTACTAGCAGCCGTAACTGGATAACAACAAGCAACGTGGTCCCCGGCTTTGAGTCTCCTGACATCTTTTCCGACTGCAGTAACAGTACCGCTAAAGTCAAGCGCAATTAGCCTTTGGCTCTGAGATGAGTGCTTGCTCCAGTAGAGCGTCTGCCCAAAACTGAGATGGGAGGCGCTGACTGGGAAGTAATCAGAAGAATGAACACATATCCTGCTGGGTTGAATTTCAACCGATGTGTCATTGATTGGATCCGACTCCTCGTGGTGAGGAACTGCACTCAGTTGAGTCACCATGTGTGCATCAGCTGTCTGAAAGGCGAAAAGCTTAGTGGCTGTGGAGGGGTCAATACCCTTTGCATGGTCAGTGACTTCCAGTGGGGTACGGACAATTGAAGGTTTTAAGATCCGCCCGTCTTTTACGACCAGCTCTGGGTACTTTTCACACGGGTGCGATCTTAGGACTTCAGAAAGAGCTTTAATGTCCTCGGCAGAGATGGAGCCCAAGTCAATCAGTTGAAAAGAAAGATCAGGGATCTCTGCTGCAAAAGACCTCACCA
Source organism: Fundulus heteroclitus (assembly GCF_011125445.2). Taxonomy (NCBI): domain Eukaryota; kingdom Metazoa; phylum Chordata; class Actinopteri; order Cyprinodontiformes; family Fundulidae; genus Fundulus; species Fundulus heteroclitus. The sequence continues at coordinate 5,681,146 of NC_046381.1, forward strand.
TACCAGCAACAGCAAATCCTGGACTTATGTGATCCACAGTGATGTCCGATGAGCGATAGGTCACTGCTCTGATGGCTTTGGGGAACTGAATCCCCTTCAGCTCCAGGACAATTTGGCGTAAAATCTCGCAGCAACTTGCAAGATTTTGCAAGACGACGTCCGGCGATTTTGACGTGAGATTTTTGCCCCACAAAAATATTACCTCATCAAAGTCTTCCTTAATATCTTGAATATGGAGGTTTGAAAGAAGAGAACAAAATCCTTTGCTCAACATATCCTTTGCATGTGTGATGGAAACATATCTAGATTTTGGATCCAAATGCTGTTCTAACTCTTTTGAGATCCTTAGACGATCAAAGAAGACCAAAGCCTTTGGTGGGTTGCAAAAAGTGACACTTTCAGGGACAACACTGAAATCATTGTGGTAGAAGTACTCTTCGACCACATGACCCCGACTGCCGAGGTACTGGATTATCACGTGCTTCACCTCTGCCAACACTCTGCCTTCCTTGTCTGCAAAGCAGCCGCAAACCTCAACGTGATCTAAACCCACATCAGTTGCTCTCAGGTAGATAATCATCTCATTCTGCAAGGGTTCACACACAGTAAGGCTTCCTATTTTGGCAGGAAACCCAGGCCTTCCTGCAAATATATGCTCCACCGTGACAGGGAGAAGCTGCATTAAGTAGTCCAACACGACAGGGTGAATACAGTAGTCGTGCAAATGCGGTCGGAGCTCTTCTGGAACTGAAAGCGCTGCAAAAGCCTCCTTGAGATCCTCCCCATAGTGCACATTTGCTTTATTCTGGAAGACATCTCCGTACTGGAAGCCGCCTTGAGAGAGATATCCATAAAACTCCTGGAAACTCACGACGGATGTGCATCGTTTGGAGATGGAGCTTAATGAAATGCTTTGCTCCTCAATCAGCCTCTCTGTCTTAGAAACCACTGTGCCTGAAGCGTACACCGCAGAGGAGGAAAACACCTTGAAGCTACTTTCTTTGTCTTTTTGCTCCAACTGGACCTTCATCTTTGCAGAGTTCTGTGTTAAAATGAACGGGTTTTGAAACTTGACGCTGAGCTGCAGCGAGTTCAGGGGCACCCTTGGTTTGGTGCTGGTAAGGAATGCGGCCAGACCTAGCTCTGCGTAGAAGGCGCCGGGGATGATGGGTACGTTGTTGTGCTTGTGCTCCTTCAAGTAGAAGGTTGAGTCAGATGTTAAGTTACAGCTGAAGACGTTGCGTTCACTTCCAGTCTGACTGAGTACAGGATGAGAGCTTGCTTTGTTGTTCTGGGCGGCTCCAATGATCACGTCCCTGTCCGAGGAGTCAAACTGGTACTTTGGGAAAAACAGAGGCGTGGTTTCACAGCCTTTGTAGAAGGTGGTCCAGTTCACCTGAATGCCCAGTTCGAACAACTTGGAAACAAGTGAGATGACTGACTCGTGATCTTTTTTGGGTTCTACTGAGGCAAGAACTGCGGTGTTGCTTCCAAGAGTTTCCATAATGTTTCTCTGCAGCGCTCTTCTTGGCCCTATCTCTACAAAGACTATGCCTTTCTTCCCTTTAGCCGCTGACCTCAAAGCTTGCTCAAAAGCAACGGGCTCACGGACGTTCCTTGCCCAGTATTCACCCGTGCAGAAATCTCTGACCTTGGCTTCTCTTCCTGTAACCGTTGAGAACAACTCGGTGTCAAGCTCGTTCTTCTGCAAGGTGCCAATTGTGTCCTCGAGTTCCTGCAGAATCGGGTCCATCATGTGGCTGTGGTAAGCAGCAGGGACGTCCAGCACACGGAGGAAGAGATCTTGGCTGATTTTTGAGTTGTTCAGCTCCTTTAGGAGGCTCTCAATTGCATCTGCCTCCCCTGAGACGGTGCAGGACTGCGGGCTGTTGAAGGCTGCAAGGCTAAGACTTCCAGAGTATTTAGGGAGGAGTGAAGCCACCTCTGACACTGCCATGTTGCTGACCACAAGCATTTTACCACCACCAGCTTTTGTTTGAAGGCTGCTGCGGAAGAATATGACTTTCACGGCGTCTTCCAGAGACAGTAGGCCGGAGCAGTGAGCGGCAGCGACCTCGCCGACAGAGTGTCCAAGCACAGCATCCGGCGTGACGCCCCAGTGGCCGAGAAGGGTGACGATTCCAACCTGGATGGCAAAGAGGAGCGGCTGGACGACGTCTGGGTTGTTGAAGTCACTGCTTTCGAACTCGCTCTCAAGTGTGCTTAGGATGTTCAGGGAGCTCAACTTTTGGAACATTTGTGAGATTTCTTTGATCGTTTCTCTGAACACGGGTTGGTTTTTTAGCAGTTGTTTGCACATGCCGTGGTAAGTGACGCCATTTCCACAGAAGACAAACACCAGACTTGGATCCGAGAGGGCCGAGCTGACGTCTTTGCCAACAGCAGCCATCAGTTTCTCCTTAAGATCCCCTACAGATGAAACCACGATGGCTTTTCTGTATTTGTGCTTTTGGTGACTTCTTCTACAGGCTGATGTGTACAAAACAGAATCAAGCTCTACAGTGGTGTCTGCCTCCAGCTGCTTTATGGTGTCCTCCATTGTCATAGTCAGAGATTTCTGTGAGTTTGCTGAGAGGACGAAATATTTCACCATCTTCTCACTGCTCTGTTTCTTTAGATGTGTCTGTGCGTGCTGTTTGACTATGGCATGTGCGTTTGTTCCCCCAAAACCAAAGTTGTTCACCCCTGCAACTCTTGCAGAGGTGGATTCCCACCTCTCAGTGTTCTTAGGAATTTTAATGTTCAGGGTTTTGGCGTCGATACTGGAGGCTTCATCAGAGTAGAAAACCGAGGGGACGATGGTTTCATGCTTCATCATCAGCAGAACTTTAATCAGTCCGGCCACCCCAGCCGCCGACTCCGTGTGTCCAATGTTGCCCTTCACCGAGCCAATCCGCAGGGTCCCTGACCCGCAAGGTCTGGCTTTGGCAATGACGTTTGAGATGCTTCCTGCTTCTGTCGGGTCTCCCACTGGGGTCCCAGTCCCATGGGCCTCAATGTACCGAACATTTGCAATTTCAGCGTCTGAGTAGATTCTGCGCAGCAGGTCCTCTTGTTGTGTCATGGAGGGTTTTGTAATGGGAGTGACCGAATGTCCATCTTGGTTGACGGCGGTTTTGCTGATGATCCCCCAGATGTGGTCATGGTCTTGAAGAGCCTGAAAATTTAACCAGGGTAAAACATAAAATGAGGGAAGGAAAATTGTCAATGTTACTCGTAAATGTAATTGTGGGATCAGGAAAATAGTAATTGTCTGTGTATAGGGGCTTAGGTTGTTTGTCATTGAGTTCAGCAGCTTGGAGAACCACTTTTGCTAATTGTGGTGTAGCGATCCAAGGCAACATTTCAGAAATTATTCGATCTTGAATCTTCCTTGTTTGTTTTATTACATTTCCTGAAAAGTTTCATTTTTGCCGACAAATAATTTCTTTCTGAAGTCAGCAATGTGAAGTTAAAATGCTGAATCTTTGTCTTATTTAGTTGATATATTTAGTCTTTTGAGTTCAAGCCCAATAATGTTTAAACTTAAAATTCAGATTGATTATATCAAATATTTTTAATGATTTACTCTTTATTTAGAAGAAACAATGGTTAAATAATTAAAAAAACAGATTTTTAATGTTTTCTTTTGTTTTATGAAGATTGAGAGCTGGAGAAAATCTTTTTTTTTAAGATGTATGCAATGACTTTACATAGTTTTTAATATTATTTCTCCGTTTTGTGTGTGATTCAAAAACCCTCTACCTGGATAATGATGCCACAAGAAATCTACTAATACTTATATCAGCTCTACCAAACAGGACATTTTCAGGTAATAATCTGTGCTCTTAAGAAGGATAATTTGCAATTTTTACCTTTTCATGGCCCAGAGCTGGCCCAAGACAAAAGCTAACCAAGCCTTTGCTTCTGGCCTCGCATAAATGTTTAAATTTTAGCACATACCATATATAAAAATGTGTTTTAGTGTTGGTTATTGAGGATGGGGTTACGATTAAATTTGATTTTGTGGTCTCAATGTAGATAAATATCTACATGATTTTATCATTCTCTCCCTTTTATCTCTTCTTTCTTTCACCTCTTCTCTTTCTTTTTTTTCTCTTCTTGTTCTTCCTTTACTCTCCTAGTTTCCCATTGTAATGTCCATATAATTTGAAATTCTCCCTGCAGGAATCACAATAAAACTATTTACATGCATAAATCAAGCAGAGCACTATGGCAAAAGCTGATTGCTCCACTTGTGAAAGCAAAATCTGTCGAGCTCTATTTGGCATTAAGACAACAAATCTTATTGCCACATTGCTAGACAGGACACTGGGAAAAAATAAAAAAATAAAAATTTTGATTTAAAGGAAATTGCAAGTTTACTTTGTAAAAGTGAACCTTGTGACTCTCGGTCATTACATCAGGCTTAGATCACCTATCACCAATCCAGGAGTCTGACAGTTCTGGACGCCCGCTGTTGACCAATCCGGGGTTTGGGTCCTGCTGTTTTTAACCGCATGGAGGACCATCCTTGTGTGGTATGAGTCAAATGCGAATAAATGTCTTGACTGTCCAACCTCAGGGTCATTAGAGTCAGCTGTTTGGTGTGAGTTGTTTAATTGTTCAGCTTAACCATGAGTAACTTGAGTAATTTCTTTGGATTTCTTTACCTACGCAGACCAGGTATATGATGTTGTATTAGTTCTATTTCTGGTCTGCTTCTCTTACATGCTTCCATGTTTGCAGGCTGCTCCTCTTTTGTCAAGATAAAATACCAAATGCTTTGCTTTGTGTTGGGAACCCTGGGAACTGACATATGATTGGCTGAGGAACCAGGAAGTAAACATGGGCTACACTCTGAACCGAAGTAGTTCCAAAAGAAAAAAACTTGACAAAGACATTGTTGATGGAGAGGAATGTTTATAGAGGATGTTACTTCCATCCTGGGTGACAAATAAGAATGATTTAGGTTGATTTTACATTAAATATATTCCTTAATGCTCCTTTAAAATCCCATCAAACCTTGGGCCAGCCCTGTCAATGACTATCAACCAGCACAAATATACAAAAGTTTGTATCTCTTTAAAAAGAAAGGCTGCAGGTTTTACTGCCTATTATTAATTACTTAACAAAGATTAATTAGTAACATATGAAACAAGCAAAAGTCTTTAAAATTCGTTCAGGAATCTCAGTTGAACACAATATACCGTCATAGTATTTGTAATATTGTTGAACATTGATCGCAAAGTTTTACCTTTTTCAGTGGCTTCAAGAGAACCACGCCGCAGCCCTCCCCTCTCCCGTAACCATCCGCCCTGCTGGAGAAAGGCTTGCTCGTCCCTTCAGGTGAAATCATCTTGGCCTTGCTGAGGGCCACAAACACCCTTGGCTCAATGATGCAGTTAACGCCTCCACAAACAGCCATTTCGCAATCCCCTAGGAAAGATAAAGGTTTGGGATAATCTCTTTCAGTAACATTTTAATGCCATATGAATAATAAAGCGGCAAACAGGCAATGTCACAGAGTTCAAATAGAAATGTCGTACAGACCTTGTTTGATGGACTGGCAGGCGAGATGAAGAGCAACAAGCGAGGAGGAGCAGGCGCAGTCCAAGGAGAGGGATGGTCCGGTGAAGTTGAAGATGTAAGAGACTCTGTTTGCCGCGATGCTCATGGCGAGCCCGGTTCCGGTCCAGTGGCTGATCACGGTCGGGTGCACGTGTGCAGCATTGGTCTCGTAGTCTCTGTTCATTAAGCCTACCATTGAAAGAAGTGAGGAAGATTAAATGGACTTAGCGTCTGTTCGTTTTTAATTGTTTTTTAATGAAGACTTTATCATTTTCCCTTTTGTACCAAAAAACACTCCTGTCCTGGTGCCGCTGGCCCTCTCCATGGGGATGCCAGCGTTCTCCAAAGCTCTGTAGACGCACTGCAGGAGCTGTTTCTGTTGAGGATCCATTTGTTCCGCCTCGCTGTCGCTGATGCCAAAAAACTTGTGGTCAAATTGGTTAAACCTGCAGAAATATATATATAAGAATATAATATTTACAATGGAAGAAAGGAACATTTCCTTACATTAATTACTTCACACACAAGTTGGACCAAAACAGTAAAAATCTACAGTACAATCTGAGAGGCTTACATGTTTTTGTTGCTTTTATTTTAGTGTTGCACAACTTTGTTGGTAAATGTAGCCAGGATGTGTATTCTGTGGTTAATCTAAAAAAGAAATCTAACAATTTATGTCCTTTTAGCTTTTTTTGGGACATAAATTCTCTTTTTTTTTTGGAGATCCTTTTAAAAATGTCATGTTTTTTCCCCCCCACTAAGTGAACATTTTTTTTCGTGTACTATACATCTACCAATTTCCATATCATATATGGAATAAAAAATACATTTACTAGTAAAAACTGAGACTCCAGTGGCCAAAAGTAACATTTACTGGTTACAATTTCAGAAACTTCTTGCATATTTGCTATGTATCAATGAAGTTAATGACATTCATAAGAAAATATCCATAATATTCTATCGCAATCTTTTAAAAGAACATCTTCACTTGTCAAAACACCAACGGTGGAGCTACAAACAATTACGAATGTGGATGCATTGGAACTGAACTGACACTTTAAATTCAAACAAATACAGTAAACCAGCAGAAAAATGCATTTTCTTAAGAGGAGGGTCTAAAAAAATCTTGATAAGGTTCGTACCCATCGATAAGGGCGGCCTTGGCTGTGCGTGATTTACCCAGTTTGGTGTCATCCGGGTCATACCAGCTCGCCATGTCAAACCTCTCTCTGGGGATCGAAACAGAACAGTTCCTCCCCTCCACCAGAACCTTCCAGAAATTATCAAGCCCCTCTCCTACGGGTGGGAAAAAAAACAAGAAATAAAAAATAAAAACAGCATATGTTTGATATTTTATTTAACTCTGCTGAAAAAGAACCCCAGGGCAAATGTTTAGGAAGTCCAATGTCATTACATTGCATGTAAACCGTCAAACAATGCTGATTATTCACTAGTAAGAAACAAGAAGTAGGTGGAGGCTTGGAGGAAATTCTGCAACTGGAGTGCCTTTGATGAGGAAAACCCAAGAGGCCATTGACAAGTTATGGAAGAGAATATCTCAGATATCAAGAGTCCAATTTTCTAATTAAGTTGATTTACTTTTGGTTGATTTGTGTGTCATTGTAGGAGTAGAACGACTAGAAATCCTACGGTGGTGTTAAAGTCCATTTAGGTCCTTTATTACAGACTCTTTATTGCAAAATGAGCCAGAATAAACAAATCCAGTCTGTGCTTTCAGGTTGTTTTATGCTACACATATGGAACATATTCAACGTGTTAAATGTGAAAAAATAAGAAAAAATTAATAACTATGAAAAGAACCCTGCATTACAACAAAATCGGTATGTAGTAAAGTATTATTCGCTTGTCAGTGACTAATGAAAAAGCTTTTATTTTGATTACATGCATACTTCCGCTAATATTTATAATGGTTCTTAAGTGATGAGTTAGAAGGCCTCCCTGCTGTCACCCTAATCTTTAAGTCCCTCCACAGATTCTCCGACAGATTTAAGGGTCTCAGGCTGGACGGTTTCAAAAATGCTAATATTACTTTAAGTCAGATGAAACATGTTGGGGAAAAATAAAATAAAATAATACTACATACTGCCAGGGGTGTGTGAAATCTGCCAACACAGGGGAATCATGAAATTCCAGTAGGAAAAGCAAGAGCTACAATGGAGTGGATTGGGGAAATTTTTTATATTTTTCAAAGAAGGTCTCCTTTCATATTTATTTCCAAAGAAATAAAAGCAAACCTTGCATAATTTTCCTTTTTTTCAATACATTATAGCAATAGCCTTTGTTTAACCCCTTCATATAAATCTAACATCAAACTTAGCCCACGCAACGGAACAAACAATCAAATAAATATAAAAGAGGATGAAAATATTAACAACAAATAAAGAAATATTAAAATAAAGACCAATATGGATAGAAGATGTAGATGGGCCCACATTTAAATTCAGCCCAGGACCTCATTCAACTTTCAGCTGGCTCTGGTAGAAAACATTACATGTTCCTTAATCCCATATTTATTTATAATCAAGATATTTAGTATTAATATTGCCAGTACAAATGCAAGTCTCAATCAAAAAATGTGGTTTCATTTTGAAATAATTAAAAAAAGACATTTCTTGGATAAATATTTCTTGGATTCTTTGATCTTCTAAATGTATTTGTACCTTCCCTTATCAATTAAATAAGCCTAAATAATGCAATTATAAGAAATATGTAAAAACCAAAGTAAAAGAAGCTCTGAAATTCTCGATACCTCCAGGAAAGTTGCAGCCAATCCCCACCACAGCGACTCCATCTTCCGCTTCTTCTTCCATCCTGAACAAACTTAAGACAAACAAATGAAATTAAATCCAAATCGATGTTTTCATCCCTACCAAGAGATCTCGACGGCTTTAAAAGACGAAGAAAAATGAGTTTTAACTCCTCTCTCGTGCTTAAACTCACCTTTAAACTGTGCGCTCAGACCCGTTTAGCGACGCCTGGGTGCGTCCCAGCATCCGTCCCTCAGAGATGTTATCACTGCCCAGCCGCACTCACAGCTCGCTCTTATAGGCAGCTTCTTTTGGTTATTAAACATTTATGATTGATTGTATATGTGGCCATGGAGATGAAGGACTCCAGTGCACACATTTATGTTGGCTTGCAAGGGATTAAGCCAAGTTTGGTCAATTTGTTACACGAAAGAGAAACTCTACAGGCTAGTGTTAATGTTGTAATATATAGAGAGCTCTTATCTTATATTAAAATCTTTGTTTTATTTATGAAAGCTTATGACTATGTAAATAAATCATTATTATTAAGAAATTAAAGGTAATGTTTGGGAAGAATGGCTGAACTAATAGTCATTTTTACAGCTATAAAGGCTTTATATTTAAGATCTTTGCTTTTTAAGAAAAACAAATCATGCAATTACACGCTGTGCAAACATGTTATACAACCAATAACTTAGAATATATAGAAAAATAAGATGTAAACCTCCATGATTAGAGTGCCTAAAAGATGTGTTGCAGCAGTCTTGAGTCAAGTTAAGCTATTGACCGCGTTCCTTCTGTTGCCTGTGACTGAAAGCAAAACAATTTCCATTATCTCAGTTTTATTGGCACTTTTAATCCATCAGAAGCATGCAGGGGTAAGCACACTGTGGATGCATGTTTTTTTGCCCCCCCCTGTACAAACTGGAATTTCTTTACGTTCAATTGAATTTTATTTATATAGCACCAAATCACAAAACATGTCATCTCAAGGCACTTTCCAATGGCAAATTCAGATTATACAGATTGGTCAGAAAGTTTCCTCTCTAAGGAAACCCAGCAGGTTGCATCAAGTCTCTCCAGGCAGCATTCACTCCTCCTGAAAGAGCGTAGAGCCACAGTGGACAGTCGTCTGCATTGTTGATGGCTTTGCAGCAATCCCTCACACTGAGCAAGCATGAAGCGACAGTGGAGAGGAAAACTCCCCTTTAACAGGGAGGAAAAACCTCCAGCAGAACCAGAACCAGGCTCAGTGTAAACGGTCATCTGCCTCGACCGACTGGGGGTTAGAGAAGACGGAGTCTGCACAAAAAAAGCACAGAAGCACTCATTGATCCAGGAATCATTTCTACATTATATATTAATATATGTGATCCCAGTACATGGAGCGGCGGTACTGGCAGGGCCGTCCTCCTCCTCAGAGGCGAGCGGCTCACCCTGTGCCGAGAAATTAGTTTCTGTGGCTAACCTTGCAGAAGGTGTCAGCGACTCAGCAGTCTTTGTCCTCGATAGCTTAAGTCAGAACGTAACATTTCTATTAGGGCTGGACGATATATAAAAAAGGCATATTGATTAAACAGAAATCATATTGATCGATATCGATAATCATAAAAAAAATGTTTACATGAAATAAGCCTGCTCGAGAGCAGGCTTATTTCATGTAAACAAGATTAGATCGCAGCTTTAGAAGCGGAGGAGATAGAGAAGTCTGCCGTAGCCATGTCCATTTTTACGACTGCAACCTGTTGCAGAAGGTGCAAGAATAATTTTAGAGCATTTCGAATTAATCGCGTATTGTGCAATAGACAGGATCCTTTAGCGCAGCGCGACAGTATAATTGTAGAGAGATTTTTCTTGGTGGCTGTTATGAACAGACAAGCACATCATTTAACAGTGGCTTTTAAAGAGGAAAAAGTGGTGTTAGAGCCATAAGTAGAAAATATTTAAGTTATTTGTATCATAATATGCTTTTTATTTTTATCATATTCGGTAGGAAGATTTGTTCAAGGCTTGCTTCCTGTAATAAAGTATAATAATTAGTGTTGCGGTGATACCGATGCACTAAAATGGTGGTATCGGTATCGGCGAGTACCAACAAATAGGGCACCGACACCTTTTTGATGTTTGTATGTCACTTGAACGCAGCCTTCTCTCTCCCGACACTCACTAGTTCTACTGGATTCACTTTGTATTAGTCTTTTTCCTGCTTTACAAAGGTAGCAGCTTGACAAAGCCATGATGGCAATTATTTTACATCCAAGTAGTATGCAGTTCTTCATATATACGCACACACATAAATTTCAAACAGATGGTATCGGTATGGTATCGGTATCGGCCGATACTGCACAGCCAGGTATCGGTATCGGGGCCAAAAATGGCATCAGCGCAACACTAATAATAATTAAAGGCTACCATTTTGTAGACTATTCTTGTATTTCACTTTTACTTGTCCCCATGTTCTAGTGGGTCCCGTGGAGGCTCTGACATAAAAGAACAAAGTAAATATGAAATTATTAAAATGTAAAAATTCATACTGTAGAAAGTGATAGAAACATCTACCATGGACAGTATTTAGGCATTTAATTTATCTGCTGCTTTTTGCCAGCCCTCTCTCCTGGCTTTACCAGACTTTGAGGTGTTACCTGTCGTTTTAATTAATGACTCAAATTCTGCATAACCTTCCATTAAAAGCTCTTGTTCTGCTTGGGAGAAAATCTGTGGGCGTTCTTTGGCCATGCTGAACAGCCAATAGCAGCGCTGCTGATCAATGTTTCTACTATCGATACATTTCCCCTTTTAAACAAACGCATGAACGCGCAGTTGTCTCAGATAACTCAATCCCTGGTAATTTTAATGCTGTTGCTTAATGACCTGTTTTTAAATAAATGGATTCAAACACAACTCTTTATTCAACCAACTTTTTATGAAAACTGTAAGTGTTAAAAAAAAAAAACACGGGCTCTGTGAACCTTTTGAAGGCTGATGGAGCATTTCCTGGGTTTGTGATTGGTTGAGAGGATGCAACGACTGTACTAATAACCTACATGATAGGCTAGACTGCACTGTTTTATTGATCTTTTTATTGACCTCTGTTTTTAATATTGAACCATATCTATCGATCGATATATATCGATATTGAATTATCGTCCAGCCCTAGTCTCTATTATTAGATTTAGGTTTTTATTGATCTTATGGAACATTCAGATTTTCTGAGAAACCAACTTTTGGGTTTTATCAAAATGAACAGAAATGACCTCCCTTAGAAGAAGTGAATCGATAACTACAGGCACTTAAGCACCAAAGCGGTGACAAACCTCAGAGGCGAGTCTTGTCTGTCTGCCTCCCTCCTCTGGGCCGGGGACCTTCTGGGCGGAGAACGTTTTGAGGTCCTGTCTGAGGTACTGGCTGAGGGGTGGTGGGCGTCTCTGTGGCGGGGGGAGGCGCTGCGTCTCCTCGCCGGGCTGTGGGGTCCTCGTCTTGGAGGGGAGCGGTCTTTCGCTGCAGCCTCCTTGCTGCTTTTGGTCCCCTTGTCCGGCTTGGGCTCCTTGGCCGGCTTGTCTGCCGACTTACTCCGACTGCGGCGCTTGGACCCGGATTTACTGCCGGCGATTGAGTCCCTTCTGGATTTCCCGCCTTTTTCCCCTTTGGGAGATATGAATTTACCTGAGCTGCCCCTCGGACGCTGCTCCCCGTTTCTGAACCTGCCGTCTGCGTCCTCCTCGGACCCAGAGTTGTACCCCTGGCTATCCAGCTCAGCCTTGATCAGGGCCCTCTGCTTCTCCAGATCCTCCAACACGGCCCGGTCGTCCAGACTGGGATTTCCGGAGGACGGAGAGGACTCCACCTTCCCGTCGCCAAAGGGGACGTCAGCGGCGGCAGGGGAGGAGGCCTCCTTGTGTTTGTGTTTCTGATGCTTACGCTTGCGCTCCTTGTCCTCCTCGGCTGCGTGTTTGTGCTTTTTTTGCTTGCTGCGGTGCTTGTGTTTGTGATGCTTGGACCCTTTCTCATTCTTCTCGCCATTAGTCCCCGCCTGCTCCTGGGTGGGACAAACCAAAGCGATAAAACTCAGCAGTAAGATGGTGGAAGGACGACAGTTCTGAGACGTGTTGCTCTCTCTAGTTAAAGAATCTCTCCATGGTTAATATCTGTTAACTTTATCAGGTTATATCAACATTATTAACTATACGGACTAAACTTAAACATTAAAAGCAAGACAACAGCAAAGCAGTACGGAAAGGTTGGAGTTTGTTCCATTTAGCCAAAATCTATTTGATTTAACCAAAAGGAAAAAAAATATACACATTATTTAGAAACAATAACGTAGGAGCAGGAATTTTTCTCTCTGATCTGATAAATGGATCAGAGAGAAAACTTTAAAATCTGGTCATGCAAAGTACTGACTTCAGGGTGCTGAATCTAAAAGTCAGGGTTGTTAGAAAAATGATAACCCATTCAGGTCACAGTTAAGACACTTTTTACTCATCTATCACATAAACTTCCCACAAAATACTCTGTTTCTGGTTGTAATGAAATAAAATGTGAAAAAGTTCAGAGGAAACGTTTACAAACCAAAGCCTCAGAGATCATCTGCTGTTACACTTCAAATTCAACCAGAATATTGGCAAGAAAATTCAGTTTTTATACATTTAATTAAAGAGTTTTAATCTGAGTTGGTTTAAACGAGTAGTTTTTACCTCTTCCCCCTCCTCTTCTGACAAGTCTCCGCTGTCCTCATTCCCGCTTCTTTCGTCTCTCTCCAGGTCTTGCTTTCTGTTTATCAGAGACAAAAAAACAAATTCAATACTGAACAGAAAATGTTACTCAAGACTGTTAAAAAGCCATTTAAGTTGATGTAGCATAAAGAATTAAGTAGTGAAACAGTGAAAATAGTTATTGCAAAGCTTCCAAGGTGAAACAATCAGGTTTCCTTTTGGTTCGCTTTAAAATGCCTCCGAGACTTTTACAAACAGGACATTTGCATTTCATAGGTATTTTATTTAAACTAGTTCCCTTTTATGATAAGTCATTCAAAACGCAGAACATTTTGTTAATTGAAAACCAAATAAAACTTGATGAATCTCATACTTCCGGTTACTTTCTCTAATCTATGTTCATCACACTTTGACCACGTGTAGTGCGGAGAAACATCACATTCACCTCTAGCTGCTAGATTTACTGTTCGGGCAACACATTTTTTAAGTGGGAATAAATACGGGAATAAATAAGGCAAACATGTGTTCAGTTTCATACCAACAAGTAAGATTAACACTGATTTTTATTTTATGCGTTTTTTGACAAGACAAACTGAATTTTTTTTTTAAATTTTTTTTTTTGTCAGAATAAAATTTCCAAGAATTATCGCCTGACTTACTGCAGAATTGGGTTTTAACTTTATTTATTATAAAATAATAATGATATAAAACAGAAAAAAGGCAAAATTGTCATAAAATGCGGGTTATATGTGTAGCGGCCACTTGGAATAAACAGCCAGACGCAGGGAGTTCCACACGGGTGTAGTTTAATCTTGCCTTTTCTAGACACCGTGAAAACTGTAGCATGAAATACAGGGGCACATAATTGTTGGACATGCTTAACTCTTGTATAAAATTAACATATTAATGTTCACACATACAAAAAAGATTACATTGTGTCCTTAACTCATCAGCATACAGTTTTGTTTTTAAACAAATAAACCAATGGAGTTCTTCTGCTTCTTTAATAAACAAATGACATTTCTTATCACAAACCACAATTGCTCATATTCATACCTCATTCTGCTCTCCAAGGGCGCTATTTTAACAATTTTCTTCAAGTTCCTTCAGGATCTAACGCTGTCTCCTCGTGCTTAGTAAGAACAGAAAGCGCAGCATATCACGAAACACACAAAGAAGAAATAAATCCAACACAAAATTTGAGTTTGGACCCAACAAACGCTCGGCGGCCTCTTCTGAGGGTTCTGTCCGCTGGTTGTCTGGGGAGAACGTGTCATTTAAAGCTGCTGGTTTAGAGATGGAGCAGAGACATACCCTGTTGTCAAGGAGGGAGGAAGGAAGGGAGGAGACTGCGTTGCTGATTCAGAAAGCTCAAACTATCTGAACTCGAAACTATAAACAAGTGGGTGGAAGCAACAATGCAAGCGTTCTCTATTCTGAACTATTTTTCCTTTTAACCTTTGTGCCTTTTTGACTTTTTAAAACTATGCAAGCCTGATTTTTGACTCTTGACAGAAAGACTATAAGACCTTATGGCATATTCTGAGCCTTACTGATGTGCCACTTTCTCATGATAGTATCTGATAAGAAGGATAGATATGTGATGAGACTTTGGAATAATGACAGGATGTTTCTCCTCTCTTGTTAGGTTAGCAGGTGCCAAGCGTCCTCCAATTCTGAGAAGTCCTTCTTCATCAACGACAGGGTTGGACAACTCTGTTTTGGAAGTGGTTGATTTGTTTTTTACACACCTTGGCTCCTCTTTGAATATTTCACTTTGTACTGTGTGAATGTCTGGTTTCTTGAATGATGCTGCCACATGCTTCAGTGATGCAATAGTGCAACACAATCCCATCCAATGAGAGAATCTTTGAAAAAATGAGATGGTTCCAGCTGTGTTACTGAGGTTTTTGGTAACAAAGGTTTTTTACACCAGACCTGATCTCTGTATCTGTTTCAGGGTCAATGAGAGTAAAACTATCACAGTGTGATGTCTCAATGTCATATAGTGTCAAAAAGGAAGGACCACTAAACCAGTTTTTGGAAGCTAATGTGGAAGCTGGGATCGGTCCAGTGGCTGTATCTGCTGGATTGTCACAAGTGGATATGTAAAACCACTGTGTTAGATGTGTGGTCTTCCTGGTTCGAATCACTCGGTTGGCCACATAGGTGTATATTCTCCTTGAGTTGTTCTGTATGTAACCAAGGAGGATTTTACTATCTGTGAAAAATCTGACAGTATCCACTTCAATGTCCATCTCGAGTTCGTAAACATTTCTGCAGCTAAAACTGCTGCGCATAATTCCAATCTAGGAACAGTGTGAGCGGGATGGACTTGCCAATGATGAAACCTGTGCGTGCCACTGACCTTCACTGTGGAGAACTCTCAGGTATGCCACTGCTCCTATGGCCATTGTGGAGGCGTCTGAAAATATGCATAGTTCTTTCCTTGCAGCGATGGACTGGGAGAATGAGAAGTAGCACCTTGGTATTTGTAGCTGCTCCAGAGCTTTCAACAAATTTCTCCATTTGTCCCATTCCTCTTCTCTAAGTGGTTCATCCCAGTCTTTCCACTCTGTGGATAGGTCAGAAGAACCTTTCCCTGCATTGTGATGGGTGAAACAAAGCCTAATGGGTCGTATAAACTGTTGACGGTGGCCAAGACACCTGTCCTGGTGAATGTCTTTTTCTCAGTTGTGGCATGAAAAGTGAAACAGTCACTTTTGAGATTCCACAGCACCCCTAAGCTCCTTTGCAGGGGTAGGTCGTCCAAGTCCAAGTCTTTTAGATCTTTAGGTTTTTGTGGGTGGTACACACCAAAAGATGGTATGTACCAGAGTTCTTTGTCTGAGTCCAAAGGTGAAGCGACCTCTGCATGGTCATTGTCCAGCATGTTTTGAATGAACTCTGTGTATTGGCTTTTCCTTTCAGATCCAGTGTTTTTCTGAGGGACTGCAGGCGTTTCAGTGCTTGCTCTCTGTTACTTGGAAGCTTTGGTCTAGGAGAGTGGAATGGCAAAGGTGCCTCCCAGCTATTACTTTCATTCTGGTACACCTCCTTTACCATAATGTCAATAAACTCTTTATCCTCTACTGACAGTGCTGGTTTGTCATCATCTTTTGTTCTGTCATTTGTCCCATTCCTCTTCTCTTTCTACAGGAAGTGGTTCATCCCAGTCTTTCTGCTCTGTGGATAGGTCACGGAGAAGAGCCTTTCCCTGCATTGTGATGGGTGAAACAAAGCCTAATGGGTCGTATAAACTGTTGACGGTGGCCAAGACACCCGTCCTGGTGAATGGCTTTTTCTCAGTTGTGGCATGAAAAGTGAAACAGTCACTTTTGAGATTCCACAGCACCCCTAAGCTAGCCTTGTGAGACCATCCTGATCTCGCGAGCTTTCAAGGTTTCACTCGCAGATCAGTCTGGCCACGTTCCGTTAAAGAAAATTTGGAGCCGTTCACCAAACGAACGTCCAATCAGCGTTGGCTTTGAGGCGGGTTGAGGTGTGACGCAACGAGAAGCGCGACAGTTCAGTTTAAAGAACATGGCGGCTTCAGCCGCTGAAACTAACGTTAGCGTGGCTATCGAGCAAGTTTTATCGGAATTACAGAGTATTTCTTCACTGAAAGAAGAGCAAAACACTGCTCTGGAGGCTTTTCTCAGAGGAAAAGATGTTTTTGCTCCTCTCCCGAGTGGTTTCGGCAAGAGCTTGTGGTTGTGTTTTCGTTGTCGCTGTTAGTACGTCATATGCTTTGTTGATCTGATTGGTTTATTTGGCCTGTCTATCACCAACATAGGCCAATCAGCTAACCAGTATTTTCGCCCCTTCCCAAAATTACTTCAACGGAAGGTTTCCAGATGGATATGCGGAGCAAATCCATCTGGCGTAGCCAGGTTACCCCTAAGCTCCTTTGCAGGGGTATGTCGTCCAAGTCGGCAAAAGTGCCTCCCATTACTTTCATTGTGGTACACCTCCTTTACCATAATGGCAGTAAACTCTTTATCCTCTACTGACAGTGCTGGTTTGTCGTCATCTTTTGTTCTGTCAAACACCGTTTCTCCCAGTCGACTGGTAGCTGTGTTTCCAATATCCTTTTGGAAAGCAGGTGTGGTGCTGAGTTGGTGATTGCAACTACTTGACTGCTTGACTTGAAACATTTTAGGGCATGGGCAGAGGTAAGAAGCACGGCCATTCTGAAGAACATGTGTTTTGAGCACATTCACATTAGAGGATCTATGTGTCTTCCCCATGCAGGCTTCCCCAACTATAACTCAGCCTAAATCTAAAGCCTGTGCATAGGGCATACTATGTGGCACATTGATTCTCTCTCTGACCTTATGAACCTGAATAATGTCTCTGTCCAAGAGCAAAAGAATAGGTACCTGTTGTTTTACAGAAGGCACTTTTTCAGCTATTTTCTGTAAGTGTGGGAACTTCACACTCAATGAGGTTTGGAAGTAGGAGTTTTACTCTACCATCTATTGACTCAATTGTGAAGTTTAATGCTGTTCTGCCAACATTATCTGACAGTCCTGACCTTGTAAGTGTCTGAGCGTGCCTTAATATTAAAGAGCTCAAGAAACAGACTTAGCTAGAGACTTGTTACTTTGTTCATCAATCACTGCTTACATCTTTCTTGCCTGTTCTCTTTTTCCCTCTGGATAGACAACACAGGATTTATTTTTGAACATGAATGTGGGATATCTACATCACCACAGACTTCTGTGCACTTAGAAACAACTGAGACATTTGCACTATCCTGCATCTCCCCGCTGTCTTTATCAGCTTCAAAAGCTCTCAGCTGGAGCAGGGGGTGGACCTGGATGTAGCACTGCTAAATGTCTGTCGCTGCCACAGTCCATACACTTTATTTGCACCTTGCAGTTCCTTGCTAGATGCTGGTTAGAGCCACAGCACTTAAAGCAGATTCTGTTTTCTTTTAAAAATGACTTGCACTCATCTATGGGTTTTGCTCTGAAACTTTTACACTTTTTAAGCGGATGAGGCTTCTTATGTATAGGACAAATCTTGTCAGGGCTTTCTATAAGCTTACCGTAACTAGTTTGAAACGAACTAGCCTCTGTAGGGATGTCTGTTTTGTGTACGGTAATCACTTGCCTGTTATTGCTTTTGAAGCTTTTCTCTTTTTTGAAGCTTGCTTTGGCAGGTGTAATATCGAAGCTTGGGTAATTTCTTATTTTGGCTTGTTGTCTTACAAACCTTGAAAAAACACTGAAAGGGGGAAAGGCAATCCATTTTTCCTGTACTCCATAGGGTAACTTCTCCACAATGGGATTTACTCCGTGAGCCGTGTCCTAGTAAATATCCTCCATCTTTTGCACATTCAATTTCCTGCAGAATGTCACCCAGGTCTCTTAACTTTATATGGGCTCTGTTGTTAAGTTTGGGAAATTGTTCGATCTTTTTTAACAGTGCATTTTACACTACTTCAGGAGAACCGTAAGATTCCTCCAGTCTTTGCCACACAAGTTCCAGTGCTGCAGTTGGACTAAAGACGTTGGCTGAGCGGATTCTTTTTGCCTGTTGTCCAGACTCAGCTCCCAACCATTTGACCATTAAATCTAGCTCTTCTTGGGCTGTAACGTTCAAATCTTTAATAGCATTTTGAATTGACGTTTTCCACGACCAGTAATTCTCTGGGTGGTCATCAAACTGCAAAAGTTATGAACTTAACATTTCTCTCCGTGCAAGGTACTTAGTATCCTCCTGTACACCTTGTGCCTCTGTTGATGTTTGAGGAGTGTGGAAAGGATATAGTTTGGTGGTTCAGTCGCTCTCTATATTGTTCTATGTGAGCCACTTTAGGCTTAGCTGTTTCTGCACAGTATGAGCTGTTATCGTCCATTTTTTCTTTCATGGCTTCTTCACGGTGTTCACATACAGCCTTATGACAGGCGGGTGGATCTAACGTCTGTATGTTTTTGAACATACTCTGCCGTACGCTGTTATGGGCTGGCAAGTGTTCCTGCTAATGGATAGTCCTGTTAAATTTTTGAGAGAACCTCCTCCTCTTCATAAACTGCAACTTCTGCTTCTGCAGCTGCAAAAGCCTTCTGAGAACTCAACATATGCAAATTAGCCTCAAGTTTAGTTTTCTGCTTCATTATGGCTGCTTCTTTTTCTGAAAACGCCAACCGAGCACGTGCAGCTTCTGCTTTTGCTCGTGCTTTTAATTCTGCAAAAATTGTGGACGAACGTTTGGACTTTCATGAGCGCGTAGACTTAGAACTTGTGTCTGTATTGCTTGCATTATCCTTGTTCTCCATGTCATCTGCTTTACCCTGACCGTAGGCTCATGCTTGATCTGCTGAATATCTCCTTGTGGTTGTGGCCCGCTGCGCTTTGTTCTTTACTGTGCTGTCCTTGGCTTAAGTTTTTCCGATTTTTCAACAGGCTGAAACATTTACACTTAATTTAATAAAATTTGAAATTTAAAATTGTCTAGATAAAAAAGAATTATGACTTTGAAGGCTCAAAAGTATGACTTTGTATTTCAAAGTTATTCATTTATAGACAGAATAATAATTTTATACCAAAATTTTAAACTTTTGAGGTTAAAGTTATAGCCATAAATTTTAAACAAAAACGGGTCTGAATTAGCGCATTTCTAATCATACCAACCATTTAAAGTGCATTACCCTAGAGCTAGGCAGTCACTCAGAGTTGCACTCACAAGAACAACTTGCAAGGACTGTGGGGGGATTCTGGAGTACCCTGAGAGAACCCACGCAGGCACAAAGAGAACGTGCAAACTCCACACAGAAAGACCCCGGCTGAATACAATGACTGATTATGGCTAAATCTCAAGTTTATGGCATTCAAACTCAAGAATAATTTAAAAAAAACGCATGATTTTGACTTTTATCAAAAGTATGACTGACTGAAAAAAATCTACTGTACTTTTAAAGTCAATGCTGTGATTTTAATATTCATCATTGTTCATTTCAATTAAATTTTATTTATGTAGCACCAATTCACAACACATATATTCTCAAGGTGCTTTACAACGTCAAATTCAATCAAATCTGACAGATTGGTCAAAAGGTTTCCTCTCTAAGGAAACCCAGCAGGTTTCCCAGCAGATCTCTCCAAGCAGCATTCACTCCTCCTGAAAGAGCGTAGAGCCACAGTGGACAGTCGTCTGCATTGTTGATGGCTTTGCAGCAATCCCTCATACTGAGCAAGTGTAACCAAATTAATAGACTCAGAGTCCTGATAGCAGTTTCCTATCAACCAGAATTTATTAATATGTTTCTGGGACAGAAATACACCACACCTCAGTATCCTTTAACATTTATTAATACACAATAATAAAACAATGGTATGAAAAGGAACTTTATAATGACATCCAGTACTGTCATTCACAGAATAAACAACTTTTTTGGAAATAGCAAAGAAGGAAACACCTGTATGTTTAGTTCATTGTCCAGTAACAGTGGAGGTATAGACTCATTGAACTGGCACAAGACTGTTCAGGGACTCCACATTTGTATTGTCCTCCACAAAAGACAAAGCATCCGCACTACTCACTTCCTCAGGTGTCTCGGGCACCTGAACCTGACTGCCCTGCATATCATGAACCTCCACAGCCTCCCTCACAGTTGCGGGTGAAAACCCACAGGGAAGGAGCATGTCACGATGCAGAACCCTCTCTTTGCCTTCTCCATCTTCCGGCTTTACTACATAGACAGGGATACTCTCATCAGGCTGTTTGACAACAACATGAACAGTATATTCCCGCTTATCTGAGATTTGTGCTTCTTCCTGAGACTCAGATTTCTCACTAAAACTCTGTCTCTTACTTCTAAGGGCAGAGCAGTCACTTTAGCATCCTAGCGTCTTTTGTTTAACAGCTGTTGCTTTTCTGCATTTCTCGCCGCCAGTTCATACGCATGTCTGAGTCTTCTCTTCAAATCTCTCACATAATGTGTGCGCGTATTGGGATTGTGGCCTGCCGGGCTGATGCCGAAGCAAAGGTCAATGGGGAAATGTGGCTCCCTCCCAAACACGAGAAGAAAATCATCATGTTTCGTACAATTATAAGCATGCACGAGGAGTCTGACATACTTCCTCTTTTTCTCCTCCAGAGTTCCCAAGAGATCAAGCAGTGTCCAATTAAATCTTTCTACCGGATTTCCTCTCGGATGGAGGGGAGTTGTCCGAGATTTTGAGTTTCCAGCGTGCTTACAAAGCCCTGCAACAGCCTCTGACTCAAAACAGGCTCCCTGATCGCTATGCAGTCTGCGGGGGAAACCGTAATGACTAACCAAATTCTCCCTCAACACTGTAGCAACAGTCATTGCTCTTTGATCTCTGGTTGGGTACGCCTGTGCATACTTTGTGTAATGATCAGTTACTACTAGTATATTTTGAATGTCTCTTGAGTCGGGTTCCAATGTCAGAAAATCACTGCAAACCAACTCTAAAGGACCCGTGAAGATGATGTTAACCAGTTTGGACGCCTTTTGAACCCTAGACTTACGCCTCACATATCTTTTGCATTTACTTTTGATGTATTTTGACATCTTTGGCCAGTAAAATTTTGCTCTGGCTAACTCCAGTGTTCTTTCTATGCCCTAATGACCTACATCATCTTGAACACCTTGGAAAGCCCTCTCTCTGTGACTACTGGGCATGATAAGCTGATTATAAGCCTCAACTCTTTGTTTGAGAACATTAGAAAACAGTACACCGTCTACCAAAAGTAAATTTGTCCTCTCCCTCGAAAGGAGAGCTACCTCTGGTTCCTCAGACCTTTTGTCAACTGCCTCAACATCTAACTCCGCTTCTAATATCTGAATAACTCTCCACAAGGTGGCATCTTCCTTTTGCAGCCGATGCCAGTCCTCCACAGTCATTTCCAGCAAAGCTGAGTGACCTGGCCCTGGGTCTTCTAAATCATCAGCCTAAATATTTCACTGAGGTCTGAAAAAACTTGCATTTGAGACAGTTTGAGATCAAAATCTGCAACACGTTTAACGACTTGGTTACACTTAATTTGAAGGGGTGTACATAAGACTGACATTACACTGTCATAAACATGACATAACACCTGTTGTGAACATATATGACTCTTTATGAATGTTTAGGACTGTTGTCATTAATTGTCATTCGGTAAATTATGACACTATTAAAGCAAAGCTGGCATTGTTTAACATATCTTTGTTATGACAACATGACATTATCAGAGACAAGGTGAAGTTTAGGGCTTGGCTTGGGATTAGGTTAAATTAAGGGCTTGACTTGGGGTTTTGTTAAATTAAGGGCTTGTCATGACAAAGACATTTTAAACAATGTCAACTTTGCTTTAATGTGTCATAATTTACCAAATGACAATTAATGACAACAGTCCTAAACATTCATAAAGAGTCATATATGTTCACAACAGGTGTTATGTCATGTTTATGACAGTGTAATGTCAGTCTTATGTACACCCCTTCAAATAAAGTGTTACCAAGGACTTTCATAAGTCCTTGGTAACACTTTATTTTACCAACACAACAATGTGTGAGGCGTAAGTAACACTTTACTTTGGTAAATAAGTCCAATTTTAAAGCTTGTCTTAAAACCCATCTATTTAACTTGGCTTTCAACACCAGTGAGATCTAGTTTAAAGTGTATGTCTTTGTTTTTAAACTACTTTTAATTATAATTATTTTTATTTTGTTGTGTTTTTGGATTGTACAGCACTTTGTATCAACTGTGGTTGTTTTAAAGTGCTTTATAAATAAAGCTAGTATGGTATGGTATAAGTCTTTACTCATGTTCCTCCAGCAAGATGGAGTATATTATGAGGTCGTTGAGGAAAGCAACGACCTCCTGAAGGTTAATGCCTTCCATCACCTTCTCCATAGTTCACTGGAAGGTTCCTGGGGAGTTGGTCAGGCCCTGTGTTATCCTTCTGAATTGCCACGTGCCAAAAGGGGTTGTGAGTGCTGTCGTTGGTCGATCAGCTGTTTCAACCTCCAGCTGGTAATAATCGCTCTTAAGGTCCAAGACAGTGAATCATTTTGAGCCCGACAGCAGGGTGAATGTCTCCTCTATACGAGGCAATGGGTAAGCATCTTTTTTCGTCAGATTGTTCAGTCTGCGGTGGTCTACCACTATCCGCAACTCTCCATTTTTTCTTTCTAAGAACAATTGGAGAGCCGTATAAACACAAAACCACTAAACTGGAGAAAAAAAAAAACACTAGTTTTACAACCTTTCTTGGGGCTGTTGAAGTCTGTCCCACTCCTCGGCTTCTGCTGTGAGATGTTTGTGGAGCTTCTTGCACGTTTCAAGTCACCCTTACAGCATCTCAGCAGGATCATGGTCTGGGATTTCCACATGGTCTCACATTTTCCTCAACCATCCTCTGGTACATGGTAGAGTTCGTAGGGGTGAGCTGGGCAGATCCTGAAGCAGCAACACGTCCCCCACCACCTCCTTACTTCACAGTTAGCATGAGTCTCTTTCACGCCTTTACATTGACTCGTGCCCTTTCAAATTTTAGACCCCATTTAAGCTTCGATTCTCATCAAAAGTTCTGGAAAGAACAGTATCTGGTCAGCTGCAGCACTTTATAAAAAGGTGGACAATGTTCTTGAAAGGTGTCAGTCGGGTTTTAAAGCTGTTCATAGCACTGAAACAGCACTTTTAAAAGTCTATGATGATCTTTTATCGGTCACAGATTCAGGAGACCTTTGACACCGTCGACCAGAGCATCTTAATCTCCTGACTGGAGCTCTGTGGCATCAAAAGCACTGCAGCAGACAGCAGGTCTTACCTTAAACAGGAGTTTCTCAGTAAACCTTAAAGAATCCGTCCCGTTACTCATGGCGTTTGAAAAATACATTTTCATTGATATGCTGATGACACCATTGTTTCAGTGTCTCACTGAAAACATATTTCATCAATTTCAATGAGAACAAGAATGAAGTAACGGTTTAGACCAAATAGCACTCTTTAATATAAAAGTTAAATTGAAGTGCAATTTTAACTTTGAAAAGTATTCGTTCAGTTGGGCTGTGATCCATTTTCAAACTGGCTTTTATCTAAAGTGAAATTATCTTTTAAAAACTTTAAGCATGTGCTCCGTGCTTTAATTACATCCCAGCTGGACTATTATTAGGCTACTTTGTATATGTTAGCGTTAGACAAGACTGCAGTTGGTCCAGAAGGCAGCAGCTCGTCTAACACTGGTACCTGCCTCAGTGTTAATTTAAAACTTTTTTGTTGACCTATAAAAAGACTCTGAGCAGACTGGCTCCTGATTCTCAGCCTGATCTCCTGTAGCCTTGAATTTAATAACCTTTTTTGTTTTTTGGGAGGCAGGAGTGGCTGCAGCCTTTGACAATAAGCCAACAGGAAATCAGGTTGAGACGGAAGACAAAGTCCACAGGCTGGGAATCTAACCCAAGACCACCACATCAAGGACCGAGGTCTCCAAACGTGGATCACAAGCTCTACCCCGATCACCTGTTTTTAGCTCTACCAAGATCCCGGTTGATTACTGAGGTGATCAATGTTTTTACGTCTCCTTCAAAAACTTCTGTACTCACCGGCTTTAAATCCAGCAGAACACTTTCGCTGTCCTTAAGTTTTTTTTTTTTTTTGTACTGCAGCAGTTTTGATCAATGTTGCAATTGTTTTACAAATCTGCTACTTAAATTACTGCTTGTTCGGCTTTGGCTCAACACGTCTGTTCAGGTGTTCAAATGATTTAAGGGTGTTGGCCTTTTGTCAAATTGTATACTTTGGATGGATGACAATTACTAATATTGAAAAAAAAAAAAAGATCTTATAGCAGTTTTATTTATACATATTGATTGTTATTACTAATGAAAGATTTTCCTACCGTTGATTTGAAAATGTTAAATTGTGTCTACCTATATTTACTGGAACGCTAGTGCAGAATAAAAAGTTAAAATCTTGTAGCTTTTCAATTAGGAGTCAAAAGCAGTTTGTAAATTTGAAAATTCAAATGTTTAATTTAGAAACGTATGTAAAATGGAGAAGCAGCAAAGTGATTCTCACAATGGGCGTGGATTGACCCAACAAGTGCTGGAAGTGCATGTTTTTTCTCTGGTTTAGATACTTATGTAAATTTACTATGCAACATGGAATAAGAAAGTGTTGAATCCAGCAAAAAAAACAAAAAAAAAAAACAAACAAAAAAAAGACTAAATAACTTTATCACTGTAATTATTAAAAACAATCCAAAAAGTTATTAAAAGCTCATATAAAAACACATTTACAAACACAGCAGGGAACATGCTGTGTGTGGCAGGAAGAGGTTTTTATGTTAAGATCAGGAGTTCTTGGTCGTTAGTGCTTCGTATTAAAGAGATGATGACCCAGTTCATAAAGTCAGACTGAAGACATCAATCCCAGGACAAGGACAGCATCTTGCAGCTCAGCTCCCACAGCTTCTCTGCCAACTCGTCGTCTTTTCCAGCGGCGGAGCAGTTAGCAGGGGCGCAGTCACTGCAAACAACCAAAGGTTCATTTAAGCTACTTTAACTTCAGCTTCATTTAACCTACTTTAACTTCCAGCTTCATTTAACCTACTTTAACTTCCAGCTTCAGTTACGCTACTTTAACCTCAGCTTCAGTTACGCTACTTTAACCTCAGCTTCAGTTACGCTACTTTAACCTCAGCTTCAGTTACGCTACTTTAACCTCAGCTTCAGTTACGCTACTTTAACCTCAGCTTCAGTTACGCTACTTTAACCTCAGCTTCAGTTACGCTACTTTAACCTCAGCTTCATTTAAGCTACTTTAACCTCAGCTTCATTTAAGCTACTTTAACCTCAGCTTCATTTAAGCTACTTTAACCTCAGCTTCATTTAAGCTACTTTAACCTCAGCTTCATTTAAGCTACTTTAACCTCAGCTTCATTTAAGCTACTTTAATTTCAGATCTTCGAGCCATCTTATCACAGAATGTGATAGTTTAGGGAGATAAACCCCACAGAGGCCAAGCCCAGAAGTCAGTCATAATGTGGAACTCCACATTACTCCAGACTTTTTGAATTGAGAAAGCTTCCTGGAGAGGAAGCGAAACGTCTTCAACTACGGAAAACAAGTCCAGTTGCTTTGTTCTTTTTACTTTTTTTTGGAAAGTCATTAGCTCCCAACCATCTTAACTGTGAACTGATACAACGTCCAGCTCCAGCAGAACAGCCCGTACCTGTAGTATCCACCGCTCTCCTTCTCCAGAGTCGGCTCCACGGCACAGTAAATGGTAGTCTGAGCTCCCTGGATGGAGTTTTTGGTGAACGGACTGGCTATCTTTATGAAGAACTTCTCAGGGGCGCTCAGGTGGCGCCACAGATCCGTCTGAACGACCCCGGGGTGGAGGGAGTAGGCCGTCACGCCGGTGCCTGCGAGAAGACACGTCAGCCAATCACGCTACAGAAGCTCATGAGCATTCGCCGCAGGTGTGAAGGTTTTCCAGGGTGCAACGAACACACAACATTTCACGCAGTCACAAACACAAAAAGCCATGTTCAAATTGTCCGTAACCCGTACAACTGAGTCCAGGACAGCGGGAGACAAACAGAGGGAGAAAGCAGAGTCTGACAGATGGAGCATCCGACCGGCTAAAGAAGCGGCGGCTGGTCAGTTCTGGAGCTACAGGAGGAGGACGAATGATTTTACGGTCCTTTTAAGGGCTAAAACAGGGTTCGGTGTGAACGCAAATAATAATAATAATAATAATAAAAAAAGTTTCTTATTCTGATCCACTGTGTAACAGAAAAACACAAGTTCAGACTCCTGCCCAATTCTTGCCTTTAAACCCACACTCCCCCCCCAAAAAAACAAAAAAAACAACAACAACAAAAAAAACCCCCCACTGAATTCATTAGTCAAGTTTTCCACTCCAGTAAACTGAAAAGAAAACCAAGATTAATGATAGCGACACCCGTTATGGTCTTAGACAGGATGATTAAGGCTACGTTCACACTGCAGCCTGAAGTGACCCAATTCTTTTTTTTTTTTTTTTTGCCCATATGCGACCTGGATCTGATCTTTTTATGACAGTCTGAACAACACTGATCGAATTTTTTCAAATGCGACCCAGGCCTCTTGGATATGTAGTCCTGAATCCGATAAGTATCTGATCTTTTCAGATGTGACCTGTGTCTGTACGGCTGGGTCGCATTCATCCGACTTGTACGTCACTAATACTCGACAAACGCCACTATTCTGCGTCCTGCTAAGACCTGCAGTGTGAACGTAGCTTAAAAGCATCGGGGGTGAGGCGGAGACGCACCTTCCAACTTCTTGGCCAGCGAGCGCGTGAAGAGCACGTTGGCGAGCTTGCTCTGAGCGTACGCCTTGCTCTTGTTGTAGCTCTTCTCGCTGTTGATGTCCTCCAGGTTGATGGAGCCCCAGGAGTGAGCCATGGAGGACACCGTAACGATTCTGGCCGGGGCCGAGCTTTTAATCAGGTCAATCAGCAGGTACGTCAGCAGGAAATGACCTAAAAAAAAAAAAAAAAAAAAAAAAAAAAAAAAAAAAAAAAAAAAAAAAAAATTCAACTTCCACTCTAAAGGTTTTGTAGGAATATTAGGAAATGCTTTAAGACATCCATGCTGAAGGCTTTTTTATAGCTCAAAACCTCCATTAAAACAGCAGTTATCTGCAAAACATAATTCAGGCTTGTTTTAAACAAGTTTTATCATAAATATACTAGTGCTGTCAAATGATTACATTTTTTAGCGCGATTAATTGTATAATTTCAATAGTTAACTCAAGATTAATCACAAATTAATTGCATATTTCTTTCTTTCTGAAAGTGTAAAAGCCTATTTGGGCATTTTAATATGCAGTTTTGCAGTAAATGATACTAATAAACATGCTTGTACAAATTTTTATTTTTATTTTCAAGCACTTTTCAGGATTGGAATGAAAACATCCTTGTGCCATAAAATATAAACTCTGGCCAATAATGGCTAAATCACTAATAACGCCCTGATGTTTACACAATGTGTAAAAAAATATTTCATGCCGAAATGCGTTAAACGCATTAAAACTGACAGCTCTAAAATATACATATAAAAAGCGGAAACTACATCCGTTTGCCCTTCATTGTGTTGCGTAAATGTTTTTTTAGAGGGGGTAATTGTTTTTATCCCCTTATATGTCACTGGTTACACAGCACTTTAGTGAACCGTGTGTCATATTTTAAAGTCCTATATAAATAAATATACAGTAGGTTTTATATATCTTAGGAGATTTTACTATTCAGCTCAATTATATCTAAATTAGGTAAATGTATCGCCTTGTTTCACTCAGCCGTTCTTGTACAATTGAGTGTTGATCACAGAAATACTAAACTGGAATCTAGGTTTCAGATAAAAAGATTACTGAACAAAAGCATCACTGATACTTAAAGAAGCTGTCTTCATTAGTTTGGTGTTGATATATTTAGAAGGCCTCACAGAGCAAAATGATAAATTAAAAAAATCAGGGTAGCAATACAATAAACAAACTCTAGAGCGCCCTCTGCTGGATAATGCATGAACTGAGGGATTGAGGATTTTATTCATCAGCTGAACCCTTCAGCGAAACCCCCAAATGTGGGACAGCCGGTCACTTATATGTCACAAAATGTACCAAAACTGGTAAAGCCCCCGATGCTGAGTTTTGAAGCGCTGCATTATTTATTCTTCCTTTACTCTCTCAACGGCATCAGTTAAAATTGAGAGATGGAAGCACAGAAAACAACTTTGGTAACAGGCAGCTCATGTTTTCCTGGGTGGATAATAAGCAGTCTGTGATGTGGCTGCAGATTTATATGCATGTAAATGGGAAACTGTTCCATTTAGGTCAGATTTAACTACCAGCAGTGGATTATCATCGTCCTGAAGGCCGGTACGTGGATCAGTCGGGATGAACAGGACCCAGCAGAGTCAGTCTGTCAGGGTTTCAAGGACCTTTCAAGGACTTTCCAGGACCAATTTCCTCAAATTCAAGGACCACACATGGCGGCATTTACCTACTGTGACCGCTGAATAGGTTATCATATTTTAATACAATGCAAATACAATAAAAGACTAAACGGCATAGAAGTTGTTGGGTCAGAAGCAATGCAAGAAAGTGGACTTAATTTATAGCCTACATTGATATTTATCATATTCATAGCCTACATTTATATCCACAGTACATGGCTATGCCATACTACATTACATATAAGATGTACATTAGTCTACCGTTTCATGGAATTTTATGGAAAAAAGTGCAGCATTGAGATGTTCAGAATTATATCAATTTGTTTCACTTACTTTCATCTTTGATTAAGCTAGTTTTTGACTTTGACTCAGAGATTTTTGTCGCTATATTTAGCGAATTTTCAGAGTTCACAACACTGCGTAAATGTAACCTATTGGACGCACGTAGGCCTAAACCGTAGCCTACCAACCAACGAAGAAGAGCGAACGTAGTTTTGCAAATTAAAAGTCTGCGGAATCAACATAATTTTAAAAGATCGTGTGGTAGTAAAATAATGACACGAGTCGTCATCCGTGTGAACTTTCAACCCCACAAAAAAATTCAAGGACTTTCAAGGACAAAGTGTTTTTTTGGCTGTTTTCAAGAACTTTCAAGGGCCTTGAATTAATTTTGTCAGATTCACAAACTTTCAAGGATTTCAAGGACCCGTGGGAACCCTGGTCTGTGATTGGGTGCATTTACCAAAGTGATTGACTCCGATCTGCATCTCGAAGCCGTCGGCGGTTTTCCCGTACGGACACACCATCACACCCGCGTTGTTGATTAGGAGGTTCAGTTTCGGCTCATCTGCAAAACAAAAACACCCCAAAATAAAAAATAAAAAAAACTTGAATCTTATACTCCTAGCAATTAAGTGAATTAGAGTTTGATGAACGAGTTGGTTTACTTTTATTGATGGCTTCAGCAAACTCCCTTATCGATCTGCTGTCTGACAAATCAAGTTTCATGCAGATGACGGCGTCGTTGCCGGAGCTTTTGATGATTTCTGTCACAGCCGCCTGAGCTTTCTCCATGTCCCGGCATGCCAAGATCACCCTGGCTCCTAAAAATGGGTGGAAAGAAATGCGATGCAGTTTAACATTTATAGCAAATGTTTATGTGTTGGTTGGAGTTAAAGATAGCATAGAAAGCATCAAGCTGATTCAGGAATAATTTTTTTTTTTTACTTTCCAGGATGATAAGTTTTTAAAGCAACATCTGCTGCTGTGGTTTGTTTCTTTGACCAGTGATGACTGCACGGTGTGGTGCTGATGCCCTGCTGCCAGTGTTAAGCAAGCTCTGCACAGGTGGCAACAAGAGGCTGTAACTCAGTAGGAAACTGCTCCATTGCTCGCTGGACAACTTCACATCAACTAAACCGTTCGCTTTAAAGTTTCTGATCTGGTCAACATGTTCTTTGTGCTGCAATACTCTCAACAGCAGTTTAACGTGTTTTAAGTAAGAAACAAAAAAACATTTTAAGGAATTACAACAGATCCCTCTGCACAAAAGACTTTAAGACCACAAACACATTTGTGTCCATTTAAACTGCTGGCGCCCACTGCACAAGGAGCTTCCCCAGAAATAAACAAAGGGCGCCCTCTTGTGACCAACGGCGTGATTGCAGCCGGTTTGTACCTCCAGATTCAGTCCATCTAAATATACAGGTAACCTTTAGAGAGCCACAGATTATGTTCAAGAAAAAATAAAAATCAGAGGTCCAAAATAAGAATCAAGTTATTTCATTGAAAAGCTCGGGAATCGTCTCACAGTTAAGAACCTCTGCAGATTAAACTAAACGCGAAGACGAGTTCAGTGAGAAACACTGAACCCAGAAGTTTACATACATTTTCCCAGAAGAAGTCCATCCAATGTGTGAAGAAACAAAGAAAATACTAAATAACACTTCTACAGGTGATGATTAAAAAGAAGAATTGGGTATGTTTCTAGAAAAAACAGGGTTAATCAGCTCCAGTGAGGTTTTTGATTTAATGTTGCAGAGAATCCAGCTCCTCTTGGCATTGACGGGCCGAAAGATCTCTGGAGGAGCGCTCAGATGAGATGAAGATCGAGTTATTAGGTCACAACGAGAAGAGGAATGAAGATCAGGCCATTAACCCTGAGGGACACTGGACCAGAACTCCAGTATGGACGGTTTAAGCAGCATCATGCAGGTTTACTGCAAACGGTACTGATGCAGTGCAAAAATAAATAAAGGGTAGAATAACACATGAAGACTACCTGCAAACTCTTGAACTTCACTTCAAATCAGCAGGTAGACTTGTACACTGTTGGATTTTCCAGCCGATTCCAGCCACAAATTCCTGAAATATGCTTAAAGCCCGAGACGAAGAAGCAAAACCAACCAGTTTAAATAAAAAGCTGAGTGCAAAGTCTGGCATGACGAGAGGGCAAACGTCCACAGAGAGTCACAGCCGAAGGTTTTTGATGCCTTTAAAATGTTCGGTCATGTTGCATCATGCTAAGGCGAGGAATTATAAAAAAGATGCAGCATAAATTAAAACCTGTGCATCCATTTTATATGGTTTTAAAAGTCAAAGTTGTTTGCTGTATCGTTTCATCTAGGGAAATGAACGATTCAAATAAAACATCACGCACGTGACGAGATCATATAAATCCTCCACTGGACGGCAATTAGTGCTGGAAACAAAAGCAAAAACAAAAGACGTTTTGCAAGGAAAAAATAAAATAAGGTGATTTAAGTTTACGTGAACACAGTCCTCGGTGAATCGGGTCAGACTTGCCAGGGCGAATGTAAATGTGAGCGTTTGGGTTTTAGGCAAATCATCATTACTTAAGCGCGTTTCCAATTCTATAATAAATAAAAAAATAAAAGAATGTCCTTAACAAGTTCAAGAGCTTATGCTCCTTGCAGCCTCCGTCGATTTGGGAGCAAAAATGATATTACAGCCGCCCGAAGACGCTTCCGCAGCCAGACAAAGACCTCTTGAGACGGTGATCAGCTTTGTCTGCTCATGTGAAGCAAACGTCAGACGCTACAATCTGTGTGAAATATCAGCAGTGACACAACAGTAGCTCTGTGGTTTTCTAAAGATTCATAAAATGACTACAGCTCTGATCTGAAGCGCACAGCAAGCAGCTGATGAAACCACACGGACGACTCGGGCTCCGGACACTCATCCGTCCGCAGAAGCCGACAAACGAGGCCTTTTCTCTTTTCTGAAACGACAACTTCAACATTTAGGATTTTACTTCCCTTCTCACGCCGTAGCCGAGTCAGATCAAGGCTGCCGATTGTATTCGCCGGCAGAAATGGTTAGAAACGGTGTCCATGTGTAAAACCACACGGTACGTTCAAAACAGAGCTGCTTTTCTTTCCCTTTTCCTGCATTGACGTCGTTCGGCCTCAAATTAACGAGTTTGTTCCTTCACGTTGCTCTGATTACTTAAGACGGGAAAAAGTCCAGCGTTTCACGTGTTATAATATAAGGTCTGGATGTTTTGACAATTTAAATTGGACTCGCCATGTTTTGTTTGATGCAACAACTGAACGTACCATTTTGACTCCATATTTTAACATCTTAAGGTGACTTTTTTCTGGCTCTCTTGCACAGGTTAGTAAGGGAAGGATGGGGAACGTAAGGAAGAACCAAGTGTGCAGGAAAACACCGAACCAAATTGTATCCTAAAAAAAAGACTGATTCAGGTCAGGATTAGACATAATCTGTGTTTTGCTGTCAAACTTGAATTAATTTAATGCATACTTCAAATTTCGATTACATAATCTGTATAAATATATATTAAAGTTGTTTTAAGTGATCAGATTGCAGCACCATTGGTCCACGGGTCCCCAGAACCTGCAGCTCTGGAGCTTTAGACCTTCCACAAAACCCCTTACCTTTGACTAAAGCTGATAAAAGAACCAACTAATGTTTTTAAATCTAGATGTAACAACAAATTCAAATTTGTGTAGTTTCTTCTTGGAATAATGGCATTGAATTTTCAGAATGACACCAAAAACACCAGTGACATTTAAGATTTCTTTTTTGATTCCTCTAGTCTTTACTTTGGAAACGATGTGCTTTTATTTTCCACAAATATAATCATCATGCTGTTATTTTCCTTACATTTTAAATAATAAATAACACTGTTAATTCTATTTTAATGCAACATTAGAGCCTCTAAAGGAGCTTTATGTAGCTGGACAGATGCTCTCTTCGATTTTTGCCATTCAGAAGTCTGTGGTGATCACCAGATCCTTTGAAAACGGATCATTTAAGGCCAGAGAAGAGCAAAAAAACGAAGAGTTTCGTGCAGCTGTTACCTCTCTTGGCCAGGTCCAGGGCCGTCTCCTTGCCGATGCCCGTGTTGGCGCCTGTGATCACCGCCGTTTGCCCGTCGAGCTTCACGTCAGAGGACCAGGGAGCCCGGAACAGGTTTCTGCGGAGGTTGAGAAATCTCAGCGGGTGTCTCAATCAAGCGAAAGGGCGTGGACGTCACTAAACCACGACAGTCAGCGCTTAAAGTTTAAAGTTAAACCTACATGCTGTAAAGGAAACGCTACCTGCCCTTCATAGCTGACAACGTGAAGTTGTCGGGTTAGCTAGAAGCCGGCGACAGTTTAAATGCGAGTTAACACTGTACAAAAAGTAAACACACACGCCGTGACAAAGGTTAAAACGTCCAGAAACAAAACAATACGCTCACCTTAGCCCCTGCATATCACTTCCGGCCGGTCGGCAGCTCGAATGTTGTGAAAAAACCCGGAAAACTTCACCAACTTGGAGCTACTTCATCAACAGCGACCGACACCAACAGAGCGCTCGTGAATTAAAAAGCAAAGCGCAACTGTGACGAAGCACTTATCCCCCAACGGACTGGCGTTCCAACCAATCAGATGCGACCCGGTCTGTTTTAGACGCAGCTGATTGGTCCCGCTCTGCCGTTGGTTTCGCCCCCGGGTGCTCGGCGTGCTTGTGCTTGGTCATGATTACCAGTTTTTTGTCGCCTAGCTTGTCCGACCGGAAGAGGCGGTAGTGATAGTAAAATGTAGCAAGAAGAAGAAGAAGAAGCCTTATTTATTTATTATTATTATTTTTTTTTACTTTTAACAACCCTTTATTCTCAAAAAGTTGACTTTTAACAAAATTGTATTTACCACAAACCAAATGTAGTTAAAAACAAGTGTCATTTAGTTAAAATACTTCAATAAGGAGCTTGTGATATTGATATTTAGACACATCACATAACATCTTGTTAAACCCCCACAATTGCATAAAATCCTCCATGTTCTGCGTGGCCCTGTGGAGCCCAAAGAGCCACAGCATCAAGGTGATGTCCCTCCTGCAGTCTGTCTCTACGGGACAGATAAATGGCCATTTTTGCCTCACTGATTTAAAAACGTAATCCTTTGGTTTATTCCTTTTGTTTCGGCAGACTCCTCCAATAAATAGAGAAGTTGTAAGAAAAAGAAGAAAAGAAGGCGTTTTATTATTGGATACAGCTAATTGTTTATAGTTTTTATGTAAACGTTGTGTTTAAAACGCGTCTGCGTTATTAGGACATGCATAATAATAATAATAATAATAATAATAATAATAATAATAATAATAATAATAATAATAATAATAATAATAATAATAATAATACAGTAGAAACATTATTTTTAGCTAAGTAGTATTTTCTGGCTTTCTAAATGTATTAACAACATAATTAACCACATGTTTATTATTATTATTATTATTATTATTATTATTATTATTATTATTATTATTATTAAGCTTTACCATAGGTCTAAACAAATTTCTGTGTTCCTCAGACTATTAAATTTAGGTGTCTCAATCTCTTTAATGGCGCAACAAGTGTCAAACCCTTGGCAAGCTAACATTTGTAAAAGTGTTGGGTCACCCTAAGGAGCTCAGTACATTCCAGTGAGGTACACCTGTGCAATGCATCCAGTCGTGACATTTTTTCATGTTAATATTCCAAAGTCAAATGCACCATTGCTTCATGCATGCTCGGTATGAGGGATTGCTGCAAAGCCATCAACAGTGAAGACGACTGTCCACTGAGGCTCTACGCTCTTTCAGGAGGAGTGAATGCTGCTTGTCAGACTCGATGCAACCTGCTGGGCTTGCTTAGATCTTAGACTTTTTGAATCTGACTTTGTAAAGTGCCTTGAGATGACATATGTTTTGAATTGGTGCAATATAAATAAAATTGAATTGAACTGAATTGATAGTGGTATCATGAGGAAGTAGAAATGATTAGGAACGACAGCAGTTCAACCATGAAGTGATATGCCCTGCATCCCAGAGCAGGTTCCGCAGATACTGACACGCAGACTGTGCAGAGGTCATTAACTTTCTTCAGACTTCATGTGGCCTTCAAATACACTCAAGAAGATTTCTTATGGGAAGAGGATGGACTTCCATAGCCGGGCTTCTGTAACCAAGCCTTACAACACCAAATGCAATGCAAAGCATCCAATGCAGGGGTGTGAAGCTTTTCCCGCTACTGAACTCCTCTGCTCTATGGTCTAGAGTGGGCCAACGGCATAATAAAGCCTTTGTATTAATAACAACTTGTCATTAAAGCTTGTGTCTTTGTGTATGTGGCACAGTATGTCTAAAGCCTACATTTTTAGTCAAAAAACATTGCTCGTCTGTCCAATTATGCAAGCAGACATGCAAAACTTGTGATTACATCCTGCTACTGTGAGGAGAAGCTGGGGCAGACCGAAACTTGCGTAATGAGTGGATGGAAAAGTTCTGATCATTTCCAGAATTTCCCTCCTGTCACCTCGAAAACAATAACCGTGGATCAGTGGATGGATGGAGGGGTGCTGTAGCTCGTTAGACAAGCACAATAACAATTGTCTATTTTAATCTGTAACATATGGAGAGGTTGTGAGTCAAAGTTTAAGACAGTGGTATTGATTATTTTGTTTCCGCTAATACAAATGCAAGTCATAGAAGACATGCACAATTGCAATTCATTCCTTGAGACATTTACATCAGCATAATACTCCAACATGAATATGATCCAGAGGTAACCCCGCAGCGGTAAAACAGAGAAAAATATCCGAACCGTCATCATTCAACTTTCAAAAATTTTAATATACCTTTAAAAAATAGATCGACTCAGTCAAATTGAATGAAGAGCATTTTTAAACATTCGTTATTACGTCCTGCTATATTGACTCTCCAGCAGATTCAAGACAACACTTTGACTGGGCCATTCTAAATACACAATAATGCTGTAATCTAAACCCATTGCTTTGTTGATCAGGCTGTAAATTCAAAGTCGTTGTCCCGGTGGAAAGTGGACATCCGCCCCAGACTTAAGCCATTTGCAGTCTCTAACGGGTTTTCCTCCAGGATTATCCTGGATTTAGCTTTGTCTATCTTACCATTAACTCTGACCCGCTTCACTTTCTCTACAGAAGACAAGTTCTGTTCAGGGGGGATGCACAGTGTGAGCTTCCTGCCTTCCTTTTGTATGTACACATTCTGTACATATTAATGTTTTTTTTTTTTTTTTAAATACTCTCCTTTTTTTAAAAATTCTCACCTGTACACTGTGACTTTCTCCTGCATTGTTTACATTTCAATTGTTTTACTTTTAAATCAGTGCTGCACCTTATACTGTATTTTAAATCTATGGTAAATTACAAGCTGTATTCTTGTACAAATGCCCTTGCAAAATCAATTCTGCACATACAAATGGTTTTAATAATACTCACCTGTACACTGTGACTTCTCCTGCATTGTCTACTGTTCACTTTTAAATCACTGCTGCACCTGATACTGTAATTTAAATTTTTACTGCAATTTTACAAGCTGTATGCAACGAAATTTCGTTCTGTACGCACTCTGTGCATACAAAATGACAAATAAAGTTGTCTAAGTCTAAGTGTAAGTCTAAGTCAGTCCATCACAGTTAAACAACCAGTTACTTCTCAACTCTTTGACTAACCCTCCTTCTCCCCCATACTTATATGCATGTACAGTATGTAATGTTTATGTGTGTATGAGAATCCATTGGTGTGAAAAGGTGTTTGCCCCCTTCCTGATTTCTTATGTTTTTGCACGTTTTTCACATTTAACTTGAACTGCAATTTAAAAAAAAAAAGAATTAGTCAAAAACAACACAAGTAAAATAAAACGTAGTTTTTAATTTAACGTTTTTATTATTAAGGTGAAAAACATTTTCCACACCATCTATTGCCCCAGTCAAGGTCAGCGTTCACACCTTTACCATAAGAAAGAGACCGGGCCACAATTGCCTGCATGGCTGAGTTCCAGAACGAGAGCGACTGCTGAGTAAAAACGAGAATGAGGCTCGTCTTGGTTTTTCCAGAAGACAGGTTGATGATCCCAGAGACTGTTGGGAAAATATTATGTGGGCTGTCAAGTCAAAAGTTGAGCTTTTCTGAATGTGTGCGTTCTGTTACACGTGGTGTAAAAGTAACACCGCATTTCATTAAAAAAAAACATCACAGCGACAGTAAAATCTGGAGTTGGTGGTGTGATGGTCTGGGGCTGTTTTGTTGATGCAACACTCGCTGTGATAAATGCAACCATGAATTCTGCTGTCCACCAAAATATTTTGAAGGTCGGTCATCTGTCCAACACCTCAAGCTGAAAGGAACTTGGGTTCTGCAGCAGGACAACAATCCGAAACACACCAGCAAGTCCCACTCTGCAAGGCGGAAGAAAAAGACTTTAGAGTGGCCTAGTCAAAGTCCTGACCCGAATCCTATTGAGATGCGGTGGCATGACCTTAAGAAAGGCCGTTCACTCTAGAAAACCCTCAAAGAATTCTGCCAAAATTCCTCCACAGCGCTGGAAAAGACTCATTACAACATGCCTGATTGCAATTTTTCCTGCTAAAGGCGGCCCAACTAGTTACTAGATGGCTTTTCCCACACAGGTCCATGTAGGTTTGGATTTTTTTCTTTTTTAATCATGAAAACCCTTTATTCAAAAACTGCACTTTGTGTTTACCTGTGCAATCTTTGACTCAGATTTAAACATTTAAGAGTTAAAAAAAAGAAAAATGAAATCGGGAAGAAGCAAAGGCTACACTTTGTTTTCCACCACTGTGTGTGTGTGTTAAATTACAAACTTTTCACATGACGAACTTTGTATGTTTTTATCTTATTTCTATGCCTTTAGTTTATGCATTGTGCCCTTCGTCCAGCAGATGGCAGCACAAGACCACCTACCTTTTGAACGCGCCAGAAGAAGCCCTGTCCTTGTGCTGTGTTCTTGAGTCAGATTAACAGGTTGGTATTTGGGTAAATCAGTTTCTTGGCACAGACCCCTCCCCAGCCATTTGCATGAAGCCTAATTATTAATCAAGCCTCTTCAAAAAGATCTCCCCAAACAGCATGAATGGTTCATTCATGAGCTCCAGACATTGTTTGGCAGCAGCAAGCGAGGCCTCACCACTGCAGATAGAAGGTCATTAGAGGAGGAAATAGAAATGCTGGCCATCAGCTGATTGTGCGCAAGCAAGCATTTCCTTCCCTTTTCTCTCGGCGGCATCAGTCAGCAAAGTGGTGGTTGAGCGTTTTTAAGTGCATCTGTGGAGTCAGAAATCTCATGGAATATTGCATGTCTCAATAAGCGGTTACGATTGTGTGACCTCCCCCCCACGAAATGCGTGTAAATCAGCTTATTTGCATTTTGTGAGCAAAGGAAAAAGAAGCAGTGCTGTGATTATATAACCTTTGTTCGGTCAAATTTTGAGCCCACATGTAGACCTGCTCCCCAGGCGTCGCCCCCCCCCCCCCGGCCTCCAGCACACACTTTCACCCCTGATATAAGCGTTCCTTCACACACAGAAGCAACAAGTTGATACAACTGCAGAAAATAAATAGACGAAATGCAGTTAGAAGTGACCCTGTAAACACAAAATGAGATATTATCATCAGTCTGGGTATTTATCAGTCTCTGACTCCAAATATTCTCCATGTTTATTATTCTCATGCCAGCCTCCACGCTCGTGTTTGCTGTTCTAATTCGCAGCAGGCTGTGTGATTGGATGAAATAGTTTACCTCAGTCCTTACCGGCGCCTCATTAGCAGCTTCCCGAAAGCCAAAGACAATAGACAGGCTGGAGGATGCACTGCGTGAACAATGCAAACAATTCATAAGCCATATCAGGAGTATTAATATTAGCGTGGCAGACGGAGGGCGAGAGGATGCAGTTCTTATTTTTATGTAGGAGGAACAGGGGGAAAAAATAAACAAACATGAATCAGAGGGGAATAGCTTGAGCTTATGACAACGACTCAACAATGGCCCTAATTACTCGATGGCCTAAAAATAAACCCGATGCAAAGAAGAATAAAACATAATGCACAAAGAGGAAGGGTGCACATGCAAAAGGAACTTCTCTTTGCTTTCTTCCAAGGTCCATGTCCCAGATGGAGGGGGTTATATATCTGACTGCATAGATGACTATGATAAGGAAAACTACAAAATATTTGTCAACAACATTAACTTCTTATACATGAAATACTGGCAGGACAATATCAGTTTTGTTTTCCATTCATTGCCCCGATATCCCTGCCTCAGGAACATTTAGTATAGAGGCCGCAAAGGTACTGAAGAAAGGGCATAATTTAAAGAAACAAAACCCAAAGTATAATAATTATCTGCCTAAACGGTTGCCAAACGGCAAAAACCGACAAACCTTTAGCAAACTCACGACATTCAGAGTAACTGTAGCAGTAAACCATCTACTTTGGGAGCTGTAGCGGTCCATGTGGTAAAACATCCCCCACATCATGATGCTGCCGCCCCCGTACTTGACAGCTGGGGTGGAGCTGTCCGGCCTGTAAGCTGCCCCACTTTGCCTCCTGATGTAACGATGGCCAAACGCCTCAATTTTAGTTTCACCAGACCACAGGACATGTCTCCAAGAAATGAAGGAGTGCATTTTGCCAACTGTAATCTGGTTTTTAAGTTGCTCTTACAGAAATGTCCTCCTACTTGCTGACTGGCCTAAATTAAGTGTTTCTTTTGATTTTGCCCTTGGGTTGATCCAAACATTTTACTGCAAAAACCGTGCGAACTGCTATGATGCTTGGACTTTTTTGTGGTGTTTATACTTGTGCTCTGTGGTATCTTGCCTGATTTCGCTTGATTTCGCTTAAGATGTCACTCAAGGAAGCAGCGAGTTTGAGGAGCTGCCCTAAAGTGCATTTACAGTTGTGCCTTTATTTGACTCATCATCTTGGGTTTCCCCAGTGGTTTGAAGTTGTAATAATCCTACTGTGGAAACATCTGAATTTTAAGAATATATTTTTTATCCATAATAGAAATTCTGTTTCTTATTACTCCGATATAATAATCTGTGGCTTTTAAACTACCTGTAGCAGTGAGCTGTCCTGATTTCCCAATGCTAGCTTGTATGTACAAAAGAACAAGTGGATATTTACTTTTAACAGTTTTATCAAAGGCCTTTCTTTTCTCCTCTACCAGCGGTGATTGCTCTTATGGGCAATATTGCTTGCAACCTAGGGAGCCAGAGGCTGGTGTTGCCACAGTCGCCACAAAAGGATAACACTTGAAAACGTTATCCTTTTTCCGTTTCCTTGTTTGTGTGACTAGTCAACTGGGACCCCCAGTGTTTCACACAGCGTAAGCACGGCAAGAAATCACAGCCATCACAGCCATCCTGAAGTTGGTATCTGATTCCATTTTGTTTTGTTTTCTGATTCTGTGTTGCTAGTTTTAAAGTGACCTGGACTGCGTTCGATAGTTCAAAATGTAAAGTACTCTGACTGGGCCTGTAGGAGAAATGGACGACTCACCCGAGACACCGTTCCTGTCCTCTACAACAGTGCTAAAGCTAAGAAAGAGAAATAGAAAGACACCCCTGTCTATATTTTTGCTGATAGAAAAAAAAAACACAACACTCCTTAAAAATGGCATATGCTTATTTGATTTTAAAGAGGTGAATAAAAGACCTTTTGATAAAATAATACTTCTGTCGAGGGAAATAGATTTACCTGCTGATCTGCAAGGCAAAGCAAATCAAGTTTATTTATAAAGCACTTTTCAGTATCAAGATGATTCAAGTGCTGCAACTTTTCCAACTTCCTATAGCAGCAGAGCCAAGCTTGCTCTGATACTAGCTTGTAAAAAGTCTAAAAAATCAACAACTAAAAAGTTGTGATTTTGTTTAAGCTGTAAATTTGATTTATTTTCTCCTCTATCATAGTGCAACAGCTAAAAATAGTCTGCCTGTGCAGAAGACCTTGCTCCTTGCAAATGAGGTGCAGTCCTGGCCATTCAGCATCACATTTAGTTTTTTTGTGTTTAAGGAAGGCTCCATAAAAAATATAGAAAATCTAGAAAATCTAGAAAAAGAAAGATAACCCCAGTTTTGCAGGGAAAAGGAGCACAAAACTTCATATATTCTAAGGAGTTGAGAAAAATCCTTTTGAAAAGAAGCAACTTTCGTGAAGACAGATATTCTTTGATCTTGTACAAACAGAAATATTTTTAGCGCAGCTTGAAAAAAAAAAAGAAAAGAAAGATAAGGCTGCCTCAATGTTTCTCAAACAGACCAGAAGCAAAGCTGGCACAGGCGTCGCCCCTAATGTTTATATTACAACAGCGTCTCTCCAAGGTCACTTTCTTTCTGCGTCCCAAGACACGCTCATACAGGCGGCCGGCAGTCTGGACTGAACGATGGCCTCTCATCTACAAAACCTCACATTATCTGAAGCTCTGGGGGACGATAAGCATCTCCAAGTGTCCTCGTCTGCTGTTACCACCTCCACTAAGCATACAGGCCTTCCTTTTCTGCATCCTTTTTAATTTTGGTTCTTTTTTCCCCCTCCCCTTCCATCGTTCACTGTGGCCTCTCTCACCTCTTTGAGTGCTTACATAACACATGAACGTTGCTATTCATTTGTTTAAACTGTCCGCCTTTACTGATTCAATCTGTAGCTTTTAATGGCGTCCTCCACTTGCAGCGTTTGCCCTAGATACAGATCTATACCTCAGTAATTATGGTCCTTATTTAAAAGTGGCCTTTTTATGCACCAGATGACAGAGTCCTCCATCTCTCCGCCGCTCTGCTGACTGGAACATGTTGCATCGTTTAGCTACACCAGCTCCCATTGATAATAGAACTTGCATGCACTTGCATTCTTTTCTCACCAATTTTCTTTTTCTCAGAGGAAATCAAGCTTGGAGGTCATTCGAAGGTTTGTAAATCTTTTTCGGGGTAAAAGAAAAATCAGTAAAAATTTGGCAGAGAAAAAGAAACTATCTCTGACCCTAGCTTTCTTAGCTTTTTTTTGTATAAATATGCAGTATGTCTCTGGACGTACAGTGCTGTGCATAAATTGCTGCTGCTTTTTACTCATTTGCTTAGTAAAATGGC
This sequence comes from Fundulus heteroclitus, assembly GCF_011125445.2. Classification (NCBI taxonomy): domain Eukaryota; kingdom Metazoa; phylum Chordata; class Actinopteri; order Cyprinodontiformes; family Fundulidae; genus Fundulus; species Fundulus heteroclitus. The sequence continues at coordinate 5,723,590 of NC_046381.1, forward strand.
AAAACGTTGTTCAATATTTGATAAAAAAAATATTGGAAAATATATAAGTGATAGATAATGAAGAACTGTCAGGCTTAAAACACTGTCTACCTTAAATAAAGAGTATCTAAAAACTTATTTAAACGTATTTAGATGTATTTTAAAGTGAGGATATAAATCCATAAACACCTGACTTGAGATTTGAAAGGTTCATCAAGCTTCAGGTTTTTAGTAAATTACTTTTGGAATCTGACAAAATGTTTCTTTTGTTTTAAAACTGTGTCATATTTGAGTTTTTTTATCGCTTCATTGAAATAAATGTGAAAAAAATCATTCGTTTTCTAGAAATTGGTGATACCAAAGTGCCAAATTTCCAATTTAAAGCAACACCGTGTCACTTTTAGCCACTAAGGTTAGACCTGTCATTTCCAGGTTTAGTGCCCCTGGAGGCCACTGGCAAAACTGCACTCTGTCACAAAATTAAACAGCCTCTCTCTGTCTTTTGGAATCTGATAGCAGACCACTTTGAATCAGCAGATTGAGAAGTGATGGAGTTACTTGTAAAGACAAGACCACATTCACCCCTCTAGAGTATGAGAGGAGAAAAGTAGAAGCATGTAAGGTTAGCTCTCGTGTTTAAGGGGACCCCTTTGACCTACATTTGGAGCTTGTAGGAGTGAGCTGCCGTTTCTGTTACTTAAGTTTTCTCCTGTTTTCTTAGTTAGGGAGGTAAGATGACTGTTATTTGTTTACTTATGTTGCAGTAGGTAAGTTGGTTTATTTCTTTTTTTAGACAGTTGCCTTTTGTTTGTTATTTTCGGCACATAGCTCTCTCTGAAGTTGTTTGCTCCATTTGTGTTACTTTAAAACTATTTTCCTTTTTGTAAATAAATTACTTTCTAACCATATACAACTTTGTATTTGTGAGCTGCTTGGGATGGGAAGAAGATGGATCAACTCTTTAATATGTTGTGGTCTGGCCAACCCTAGACAGGTTGGCAAAGGGGGCAAATGTCAGCTACAATTTCCAGATGGAAGAAGGAAAACTATGTAACCTTTTTTTAAATTTATATTAGATCAGAAGTACCCAAGTCCAGTCCTCGAGAGCTACTATCCTGCAACTTTTAGATGCATCCCTTCTCTAACACATATGAGTAAAATAAGTGGCTCGTCAAAGACTCAGGTACATTGGAGAAGGGATGCATCTAAAAGTAGCAGGATAGTAGCTCTCAAAGACTTAATTTAAGGATCCCTGCCTTAGGTCTTAACCTAAAACTCAATCTATATCAACATACATCTAATAATAAATGCATCCATGGATAGTTGTAAACATAACAAACCTGATTGGCTGTCTACAGTATGTTAAGACACAGGGCTGTGGGTCTGACCGGCTGATCTGCGGTACGGAACCAAGCAGGGGACCGGTGCTGGCCATCAGCAGAACCGCATCTAGTGCAACACAGGTAAAACCAAGGAGCTGCTGTTGGATCCGTGCTGTTGTCTGCTGCAGTTTATCATCAGCCGAGAGTAAACGACTGAATAAATTCCTCAGGAAGGCCAGCTCTGTCCTGTGGGGCCCTCTTAACAGGTGGCAGTAAGACAGGAGAACTCTGGCAAATATAAAATCACTCATAAACGATTTCTCCCACCCTGTACATGATGTCGCTACAGCAATGGAAAGATGAGGGTAAGACTGTATTACCATCATTTCTACCAAACACGGTTTACATTTCGGCTTTTCTCGCAATATTCTTGTATAAAGCCTGTTTTGGCACAAATATGAAAAAGCAAAGCTTCCCAAAATAGCCTTCATCTCCTATTAAATGATGATACAAGTCTCAGTAGTTAAATTAATTAATAGACTAATAATACAAATAAATACAAGAAAAAACAGTGTCCTCTCTTGCAGCTCTAAGTGATGCAGCCCTGCTAATTTAACATGTGCATTGTGGCTTGGTTCTCTCATCTGTAGGGGCAGGAACTGATCGATACCCATAAATGTTGCAGAGTCATTAGACGAAGAGCTGAGAGCTGATTTTAGCCCTTTGGACCATTTAAACCAGCCTGATGTTGGAGGGTGTTAGCCGCTTTCTGACACTCAGCCAAAGTGTAAAGGAACAGACAGATGTTTCTTTGTATTGGGAGAACTACTACTTTTTTTTTAATTTAATTTATTTATTAGTCACTTTTATTTTGTCATTGAAACTGTTGGTCTCATTTAAAAGAGAGATCTGTTATACAAAGACATCAGTTAGAATAAAAATAACACAATAATCATAAAAGATTACGTTTCCGTACAATAGAATAAATAAAAAACAAACTTAAAAATGAATTTATAATTTTTTTCCCCGTTTTCTTTGAAATGTGCTTAAAATGTCCTGAAGGGAGTTTAAAACAGACAATTTCTATTTTTCCCCCCTAGTTTTAGTTTCAGATAAAAAAAAAAGTGGGTTATGTGATACTTCAAAGATAACTGATCATCTTATAAATATTTTCATTTCAAAGAAAAACACGGTCAAAGTTTGCTTTATATATATATATATATATATATATATATATATATATATATATATATATATATATATATATATATATATATATATATTTAACCATCCATCCATTTTCCAACACACCTATCCCTATTGGGGTCGCCTATCTCCAGCTGTCAACGGGCAAAAAAGGCGGGGTGCACCCTGGAAAGGTCGCCAGTTTATTGCACATATATATGTATGTATGTATGTATGTATGTATGTATGTATGTATGTATATATATATATATATATATATATATATATATATATATATATATATATATAGAGAGAGAGAGAGAGAGAGAGAGACAGAGAGAGAGAGAGAGAGATAGATATAGATATATATACTGTATATAGTTTTGTTAGGCCCGTTGCCAGCCCTGAGGAACAGTGAGGGTTTATCGGGCTCAAGAATGATAACGACCTACTAAAATGCATCCCATTTTGGAAGAAATGTTTCCAACTAATCAGGTGCAGTGCCATTTTTAAACGCTTGACTATCAAATTATTAAACCTCTTACGTGGAAGGAGAAAAATTGTTAAAATTTTTGCCTCAGTGTAAAATCTGGACCAAGAAATTCCTTGTATTTACAGTTGTCTGTTCTGCCTCTTACTCCGCTACGTCCACCATCCCATTGTCTCCAGTTCATCACGATGAAAGGGTTTAAACTCAGTGTCGCTCTGCTGGACCAAACAAATAGCCGTGGCCTTTTATCATCAATGCGATTACCAGAGTCAAAGAGGCCCTTCAGGATAAAAGTGGGACAGAAGAAGGCCCAGCAGTGCATCGAGGTCGGGCTTCCCTTTGAAGGTGAGCAGACACTCACTGGGGCTCTGCAGCGTCCTGCAGGAAACAGGCGAGCTGTGCTATTTATAGAGACTTTGCAAGCTGCCAGTGGAGCTGAGTAAAGTGCTCTTTCAGGGACAAGACATGTCTGCATGACATTTGTACCAGTAAGAGACAATATATATAATGTATAGAAGACCACCACTTGTTTCTATCTATTTTTAATCTCCACGTTGCAAGGAAGATTTTCAACATTCAAGATCACTCTGTCGATTTCTGCAGGGAAACTATTTTACCCATGTAATCCATATATAAGAAAATAGATATGGACAAGAAATAGGCATAAAACTAAAGCAGAATAAGAGTAATAAGACAGGAGTTCAATTCAACATATGATACAATATAGTGAATAAAAAAAATGGCTACAGTATCTTAGCATACAATTAGCTAAAGTGCCTTATGTGCAAATATGCAACAAACAGTGCAATGTGCCAGGCCGGGAGGGGTTGGCTGACACAGATCTGTCTTTTCTCAAAGGCATTTTCCACCAACGCATCTCAGAACCGGTTCCCATCCGTGTTTTTTGAAATGCAGTGGTGGTTTTACACTGAAAAAAAAAGAAAAAAAAGATGTACTGGCAAGTGAAAAGTAGTTTGAGTTGGACACGACAAAAATACAAGGTGTCAGCACAGAACTGCAACGTCACCCGTGGCGTCACCTGTGGGCAGAGTCCAGGGTGACTCGCCAGTCATTTGAGGAACCACAGGACAAAAAAAAAAACAACGAGCATGGCGGCACCCACGAAGATTCATTAGTGGTCAGTTTAGGAAATCATCTAAATACCCTCATTGAGAAATTTAAGTTTATTTATATAGAACTTTTCAGTAACAAGACATTCAAAGTGCTGTACATGAACAGAAAAACATTACAGACATACATCAGAAAAGCAAAGGAATGAGCTAATTCAATATTTCACTAGACTTCTTTCATACAATTAAACTCAAAGATTAATTGTATATATTCATAAAGCTAAAGCTTGAGGTCTCTAATCTGACCTCAATACATTATCAGGAGGCCTGGTATAAATAACCTTATTTAATCGTGATCAAATGGTTTTTGGTCTTTTTTGAAGCATATCAAATAACTATTTACCTTTAAGGCTCTCACATACTCGGGTGTACTGTGAGCTGCGTGGACTCTGCTCTGACTATCTGCGGATGTTTTACCCTTTATAGTCGAGCGTACATATTACCTACATATCTTGTGTTAAATTCTTACGATTCCCACACTTTCTGCCAGCGGGGGAATTTAAATAAAATTTTCAATTCAATTCAGTTTTATTTATATATCATACAGATTGGTCAAAAGATTTCCTATATAAGGTAATTGATTGCATCAAGGTCTTAACAAGCAGCATTCACTCCTCCTGAAAGAGTGTAGAGCCACAGTAACAGTCGTCTGCATTGTTGATGACTTTGCAGCAATCCCCCATACTGAGCATGCATGAAGTGACAGTGGAGAGGAAAACTCCCCTTTAACAGGGAGGAAAACCTCCAGCAGAACCAGAACCAGGCTCAGTGTGAACGGTCATCTACCTCGACCCACTGGAGGTTAGAGAAGACAGAGTAGAGACACAGAAAGCACACATTGATCCAGGAATCCTTTCTATGTTATATGGTAATAGTGGATGATCTGTCTTCCCCTGGTGACGTCACAACTAACAGAACGTCAGACCAGGTGTACCTACTATGAAGAGGAAAATGACAAGGGACCTAGAGCCGTTTCTTTCCCAGTGGGCACCAACCGCACACCTGTCTATGCGAACAAAGAGGGACTGTGATACCGCGTGTCCTTGTGACCCCCTGCATGGAGCAGCTCAGTGCATCAACCTCAGTGTCACATATAAAACAGGTCAATGTGAAGACTTCTTGCCGCCGAGCAGTTTATAGTGTAACATCACATACACGGTGGTAAAAACTAAGCTGTCTGCACATAGTCCACCTTGAACATGCGGGGACGTCCGCGGACTCCGTGTCCACAAGTATGTGGGGTTGCCATCAGCCTGTGCTGTCATCGCCTGCTGGCTTTGCCTGTCATCTCTTTTAACAGTAAAACTTTGAAGTTCAACTCTGTGTCCGGCTCGAATATTGGGGTCCCAGTGTACTAAACATTACATCTAAACTGTGTGACTTGGACCAAATGTTTTGGGTTTCCTTCCCTCGATAACTTTGCTGGTATTTTGGTCCATTCGTTTTGTCAGGTTAGTAGTAATTTCTACAAAGCTTCATGACGACCTGTTCAAGACATTGACTTTGCTCTCTTCGATGCACGTTGTAACCAATTGGTGGTTTTCTTGGGGCCATTGTCTATTGGAAAGATCCATTTGTGCCAAAACCTTTTGGCTGATGGCCTCAAAATTTTGCCTCATTATTTCCAATTTTTTTTTTCCCTCTTGATGCCCCATATTTTGTGGTGTGCACCAGTTTCTCCTGCAAAAAAATGTCAACCCTATATAATGTTGCCACCCGCGTACTTCTGAGTTGAGATAGTGTTGTCAGGCGTGCAAACTTCCTTCTGTCTGTGTTGCAATGGTGACTAAGGCCAGACACTTTAATTCTAGTCTGATCAGATCAGAGGAAAGGTAGTGAGGAAAAACATTTGCCTTGCACCCTTTCCCAGGTGCATCTTTACTCATCCTCATTTGCTGTAAACAATCAGCAGTGATTATAGTCAACGTGTCAGTAAGAGCATCTGAAGCAGCAGTAGAGTTAATCAGTTTGTCCATGTGATGCTGAGGACCATAAAATTATTGTTTGGGTCAACAAAACTTTAAACAAATGAAAGATTATAATGATGTGGTTCAAAGTGATGTTTCTAGTAATGGGAAAAGTTAAATTCTTTAATGGGGCGCTTGACTGGATTCCCTATTGCCGCAAATACAATAGCTTGGGTGCAGGAAATATGGAATTGAACCACCTACTCTTGTAAAATATTTCCTGCAGAAAAAAAAAATCTAGAAAATAAAATTTCAACTGAATTTAAAGAAGATTGTCAATAAGCATCCAGCGTTAATGTGATGAAGACAGTTTATTTTACTTTTTATCACTACGACCGTGTTTACTCCCCGGCTGTAAACTGGTTCATAAAGCTTTACCAAACACAGCCTACTTGGATGATTTGTGATCTTCATCATAAATATATCAGATGGGAACCAACCAGCGTGACTTGACATCTACCACTGTTTGTTTAGGTTTAGTGCAGAACGCTGTGACGAATGACCCCGTTTCTGACAAACTGTGTTACTGTGTGGTTTTACTCATGGCTGATAAAAAAATGCATTTGACACCAGGGTTGATATTTAATTAATCAATGTGTAATTCCCTGGTTTGGGAAACTTTGCATGGCCTGAGAATGCAGAGACCACTGATGCAAACCTTTGAACGTAGCACTGAAGTTCTCTCTTGATTCCTCTCAGCAGCTTTCATCAGTGCAACAAGTAATTTAGTTCACTTATAGCACAAGGAGAAATAAAACGAGTTTAGTTGCACAAAATAAGATTTGTTAGGTATAGGACTTCCTTTCACCATGCATATGTTGTCTTTGGGCATTACGGTGTAAAATAATTTTTCTGTTGACTAATTACTTGAAGACAGCCACTGATGTAGCTCAGAAGCAAATTAACCATTTGGGATGAATAAAGTAGCTTGGCTGTGAGCAAAGCTCGTCTTTCGCAGTTCGGTCCAGACAAAAGGAACCTTAAATTGCACCTCAGCTTCTGAGGCTTATTTGTGAATAGTAGAACTCAGCATTGATCCAGGAACAAGCAGCCATTTATTCCAAGGACACCATGAAGACACAGAAACTTTTTAAACATAATGGCTACATTTTAAATGTTCTCTTGCAATGAGGGTCACTGTATAAAGAGCGTTCCCCTCCTTCATTTGGTATACACAAATGACTGTAAGAGATATTACTCTGGATGCTGGTATTCTGTTAGCTGTGACACCATCAGGGGTGGGAGGTGGCAGATAATCTGCCATTACCCTCTAACAATGATTCCTGGACCAATGTGTGTTGGTTCTGCTGGAGTTTTTCTTTCCCCTGTTGCTTTATGCATACTCAGTATGACAGATTGCTGCAAAGCCATCAACAATGCAGACAACTCTCGCTGTGGCTCTACGCTCAGGCGGAGTGAATGCTGCTTATCAAGACTTGATGCAATCTATTGGGTTTCCTTTGATAGGAAACATTCTGACCAATCTGTATAATTTGACTGAATTTGACTTAGTAAAGTGCCTTGGGATGACATGTGTTGAGAACTGGTGCTATATACATGAAATTGAATTGAAAAGAAATGCGATTGAATTGCCACATTAAGTTTGCAGTCATTGTGTCATTTTTAAGTAGTGAAGACACAGAACATGACCTGGTAGTTAACGGCTTCTTAAAATGACGCAAAACTTCCTTTTTAAACGGAAGTATGGATAAGACAAAATAAACTTGTATTGAGTTTAGTAAAAGACCCACCCATATCTATCCAGTTGTGAAAAACAACCAAATAGTGGAGCTGGTGGCACAATATAAATACCTGGGAGCACTTTTGGATGAGGAATTGAGCTTTGGTCTCCTGGTAGAACCAATGGAGAAAAAACACGTCAGTGTAGGCCCCATGCACATTTATCGGAAACTTTGAACTTTTAATGTCCGTCCTCTTTCAATGAGTCTTTCATTCTTGTTTTATAGAGTCCATTTTTACCGTTTCTCTTATCTGCTGGCATGGGTCGGCACTGGTCATGAGTGTGGTAAAATCGCTGGTATCCCTCATGACATTTTTGGTGAGCTCCATGATCTCAGATCATTAAAGAGAGTTAAGATTATTACATCCAATCTCCGTCATCCACTTTGGGCTGAATTTCAACTTTTACCATCAGGACAGACTTAAGCCGGGCATACACTGTACTATTTTTTTGCCCTTTTTGGATCGGGCCGAGTTTTAGCTTCATTGTGCGTTCTACGTCGTGTAACATACAGGGGGTAACGATTAGCCTCTCATGACCACCTCCTGATCAGGAATCGTACGGTTGGATGACCGATCGTGAGGTGATCCTGACCGCCCCCTGCTGTTGAAGCAGAGCTATGAGCGTCTATTAACCCAACCTCGCGCACTGAGCATGTGCAAACAAGGAGATTCTTCTTCTTCTTCTCACACGAAAACATAGGAGTGGAGAGAAGCATGGCGGTGGTACGTGTGACATGGAGTCAAATTACAGAGGAGCAACTGGTAGAATTGCCAAGGCAGCGCGTTTCATTCCAGTGAGTCTCATATTTAATAGTGAGCGTTTTTTTCTTCTTCTACTGTTTATGTTTGGCTTCCGGACAGACGAGTCTGAGTAGCGCCATCTCTCTACGGGGCTGAGTCTGACATGTGGTTTTTAAACGTACAGCGTGATTAGCCAGATTGCATCAAAGCGTCGGGCCGTACATTAAGAACAGATATGGAGAGCTGTGAACTTTTAAACCCTGCGCTGTCATCGTACAGTTTGAGCTGTGTCTGAGTGCAACCACTCGAAATATCGTACAGTGTATGTCTGGCTTTAGAGGCCGCATTGCAAGGCTGAGGAAATCCTTCATGCCACTGCTGTCAGACTGATAAATTAGCACTTGAGGATTGTTGCTGATGAGGTTTTTGAATGCTGGACTCCTCCAAACTTCCACCTGTCTCTCCACCATCATCTTCATGTCCTTCTGGAAAAATGAACAAAGGATCGTTGCAAAGCTGCACTGCCCACCACAACACTCCAACCTCAGCCCTTGTGGGTACTATACTCACCTCCCTTCTGGAACTCCACATCTCTGCAAACGATGCAAACGGCTTTCTCAACATTATCATATTTTTTCTCGCTGTCCTAGACTGCCTTCCTGAACTCAGATGAAACATTAACTTCCGTGTTTGTATTAATAAACCAGTTTAACATTTCTCTGTATGCACAAGTCTCCCCAAACGCCGACATGACACTACCGTAAAAGGTTTCAGCAAATGTCCTTTGACGAATGTGTGACCCTTTTCAGTAGTTGAATTAAATATTAGTAATGTGACTGACTTCTAATACAGTAGCGCTTTATTCAGCCGATGGGTCTACTGTTCAACTTTAGAAAATATTTTCACAAAAACGATACATTATAGTCTTTTTTAAACAAAACTTTGTAGTGAAATTATCCACAAAAAAAGCACCAAAACATTTCTATATATTTTTTTTTTAAATTAATCTTATCAAATGCATTGTTGGAGGTTTGAAATGGAGCATGCAATCTCACTTGTGTATTTTTTTAACACTTGCAGTTCTTGTTCAGGGAAGAAAAGAATGCACCCACACATCCATCAAGTACTTGCAATTATTAACTTACAACCTGCTAAGCTAAACAGCGGGAAAAAATATTATCTTCAGTCAAATCAAAAATGATTTCCCTGAAACAAAACCTTAACGTCATGCAGGAATTAAATAAATAGAAACAATTGATCTTGGATGTGTTAATTATCAACAGGCTTTTCAAACTTAAACCGTCTATAGAAAATAACAAGCTATTTTTTCACTGAATCACACTGAATTGGTGGTGATTAACTACTTGGCAAATGAGTAAACAACAATGTAGCTGTTTTTCTGTCCTTTGCCATAAATAACCTGTCCAGTAATTTGTTGCAATGGATTATGTTTTAGTGTTAGTTAGAAGAAATTACATAGAACACAACCAATGGCAGCCTATGTAAAAAGGTCCTGCTTCCAAAAACTCTTAAATTTGTTTTACATTTTTCTCTCCCATTTCTCTTAGCTGAACCTTAACTACCCCTTTACTGCTTTCCCCAGCACCATATACAGCTGAAGGCGGTCACTCTGGGTATTTGCTGTCCTGAATCACCGGCTAATCAGGTTAGCGACTGACTGATTGACAAAGAAGAGCCAAAATGATTGGGAAAGAGCTTTCTATTAAGTTGAAAAGCAGGAGTCAGGTGACAAAACAGAGCGAAATTGGAGCCGACATTTACACTAATTAAGATGTTTGAGCAGCGATTACTGAACAGGTTGACTTGCATCGTGTGGGACACATGGGAATTTCTCACGGCTCTCTTTCGCTCACTTGTTTTTTTGTGTGTTTTCTACACACAAGATGTTGGTTTTATGAATTATTCTCTCCTAACGTTTTGACAAATGACGGGCATCCATCTTAGTCTATGTAGCGAGAGGCAAAATGGGAGACTCGTCACAGGTTTCAACAAATTAAACCAACAAAGAAGAGGCTATTTTGAAGGAGCTGCTTGATTTCTCGTGAGACTTAATTGGGTCATCAGGTGTTCCACAACATGCTAATCAACCACAAGGGGACCCCACCTCTTTGTGTTTGGATAGAGCATAACAACCAAATGCATTCATTTGCATCTGATTTGAACTAAAATTATAAGTAATAAAATGCGATGCATTACATGAGGAGAAGGCAAAACATCTATGCATGCAGTGAAATGGTGGTTGATGATGTTTATGTTCTGATAACCGTACGTGGCTCTGTTTGCTAACTCGCTGAGGGCATTTTTAAAAGGCAGCGGGTAATTGCTGCTTAAATGCGTTACGCTTTTAGATTTCCTAAGGGCTCGCTGTGCGTTCTGCAGAACACGATGGCAAGGCAGTGTGCATTTTGGCTCGCTGCAGAGATAAAGATGGATGAAAAAGAAAAGGAAAAAAAAATATAGCCGTACAGCTTGTTCTTAGAAAAGCAAATCACTCTGACCTGATCCGCCCTTTTCCATGGCTCAACATGCCTCTCGGACTGGCAGTGTCCAGAAATACCCGAGTCCCGATGATACGATTGGAGAAACTACTTTATGTAATCCGACTCATGTGGAGAAACAAGTCAAAAATGCAAATCTGTTGTGCTTAATAGTTTATTTTTTTCTTCAAATATAGGGTATTTTGTCTAAAAGCTAAAATACATAATATCACATAAATGTCTTTATATCATTATTAACAGCTCAATCTGGAGTAATTTCTCAGAGTATTCTCAAATATAAGGACATTTTTTAGACGTTCTTTTTGGATTAAATTATTTTTCAACAAATCCTCCTAGGGTCAAGATTTGATTTTCTCTGTTTTTACTTCTAGGGATTACATTATATAAGATGTCACATAATCCCAATTTGTATGTAAACTAGATTTCTGCCCTGATCAGAGAGATTAAAAACTGCTTACAGCAGAGCCACAAACCAAGGACATTTCAGTGTTTTGACCATAAATTCTTTTCTCCCTGCTAAAGTCACTTGTTTTGCATTTATACATTTAAAAAATCTTTGCAGAACATATCTAGAACATATAAAGAAAAACGATAAGAAAGCAATGAACCTGTGACTAGGCAAAAAAAAAAGAGAAGAAACTTTACTAACAATAAGTTTTAACTTATTGTTAGTGAAGAACAGACAAAGCGTAATTGAGGTCTTAAAGTGATCTAATCTTAAAATATAAAGCAGTTAAAATAGAAACAAGCATTTGCATATAATTAAGACAAACGAGTGGGAAGAAAAAGTTTAGGTCAGTCAGAACTAAAGGGCAAGAGAGAGAAATCCTTTGAGATTTGCTCTTGGGATTGCTAATTAGACTCAAGTGAACTTGTGCCCTCTTTGCAATTTTGATGCAACACCTGAGTAAATATTGCGCTTACGAATGAATGACCCTATGAAAGTTGACAAAACCAAGCACTAGAAGGCAAGAAAAATAGAAAACATTATTCAGGTTCACAAAAAAAAAGAAAAGAAAATTTTAACTGAATTTTACTTGAATAAGAAATAATGGGCGCAGCTAAACATCAAGACGTTGCAGAAACACATTTATGTCTCTAAAAGAGCTGGAGGAGGACACGGGGACATAGAGAAGATGGAATAGCCCTTTTAGCAAATAGTGATTGCAAAAACACGACAAAACCTGCAAGCTGAAGGCTTGGGGAACTGGTGTAACGCTGCATTTCTGCCATGCATGGTGGTGGCAGCATTGTGCTGTGGGGTTTATCAGCAGCAGGGACTGGACTAAATGCAGACTTATTCTTGACTATGTCTGTCTGGATGTGATTTGAGATTGGGAAGAAGGTTCAGATCTCATTCCAATTGAGAATCTGTGGATAGACTTGAACAGCGGGCGAACGGTTTTGCACGCTGAAGTTTTCTCTTATTTTGTCCTATTTGTTGTTTGCTTCACAATGACTAAAGTTACAAATAATTTTTTTGAAAAACCTACATGGAGATTCCTGGATCCCCCCCCCCCTCATTTTGTCTCTCATAGTTGAAGTGTAAATATGTTTTGGTGAAGATTCTCAGTCATCCAGATCACAATCAATCCAAAAAAGGTTAAAAAAAAATAAAACAACTGAATAGCAGTACAGCTGTTTTTTTATTTATTTTAACCTTTTTTGGATTGAAGTGTACCTATGATGAAAATTACAGACCTCTCTCATCTTTCTAAGTTGGAGAACTTACTAAACACCTTTTTGCCCCACTGTACATATATTTCTTATTTACCTGCAGTTGGATGGACAATAAAATGCTATCCTTCCAGTCTGTCATGCATCGCTACTAATCGTTTTACTTGTTTTTCAAAAGGAGAGTGAAGGGCTTCTTGCGACTCACTGAACACAAAATGAGCTCCAGGGGCCAGAATGAAAGAAAAGTGGAACGTTCAAGCCTGTCCAACCCTGACAGAGAGGACTGCAGCGTTCATATGCATCTGAATGAAGGTCTGACTTGAGTCAAGCTGGGATTCCTGCCAGTTCTTCTCTCCAAAACCGGCAGCAGAATAAAAGGCTCAGACTGTTGCTATTCTGGTCCTGTTTGCCAGTTTGGGTCCATGCAGGAGGAAATGCTTGGTTCAATGTAGCCATAATTAAAGTTTTAAGACTGTTCCTGTGATCCAAACGCACCAGAAATATCTTTAGTTTCTGGAAGAAGAAAAGAAGGGATAATGGTTTTAGTTTTCAGTAAAACGATAAGAAGAAAAGGTGCCGGGATCTCGATGCCAGCTGTCGACATCAAAAGGCGAAGCGCTTGAACGCAACGTGACATTTTCATATCCTGTTCGTATTGTGAACAGCTGGAAGTGTTGCTGTATGGAGGACCAAGTCTTCCATATCTAAAAATAAATACAGAAATAAATAAATGCTCAATAAATAAATAAGCATACAATTAATTGCCACCAAATTAATAAATGTAGGTAGAAATTAAATTATACAGTGAGACATAAATGTATATATCTCTTTTAATTAGCTTATTCTTTTATTTGCCTTTGTAATAATAACCTTATTTATTTATTGTGCGTTATAATCTTCAACTTTATTTATTAATTACTTATTTTTTTAAGTATTTATTTTTGTGCATGTTATAATATTTTTGTCTGTTTTATTCTTCCTTTGTATTTTTTTTACCCTATATATTCCTGTGATGCTATTTATTTCTGCCTGTCGTTTTTACATTTCTGCCTGTCCTTTTTACATTTCTGTATGCATTTCTGCCTCATTATGCAAATGAGGAGGGGCTGTGTCTTAAGGGCTCAACTTCTTCCCATTGGTTGGTTAGCATTTTACTGCATCGGTCAAATCTACATGGCTTTTCCCCGCACTAAAGCTTAAGTAATGTCAAACTAAGCAGGCAGACGTTCAGTGTCCGACCTCTTAAGGAAAGCTGCTAATAGACTGGAAGAATTAGAAGTACATTTGGGATCTGAATGTTTTTCTGTGGTTTCAGATTCGTTTTTTCCAGATCAATAACTCATCGGCGGATGATTTATTCTACAAAACAGACACCTCTGCTACCACAGCAAGGCAGACAGTGAGCTACAACCGTAGTTTCCTCAAAACGAGTCTCCCATCGCGCTGGGTGAATTACAGTGGACCCTATGCAGAGCTCGCTTGATAAGAAAATACTGTAGTTGATTATAAAAGGCACAATATGAATTATCAGATTCACATCCAGGCAATAAAAAGCACTACATATTATCATTATTCTATCCATGTTGGTCTAATTTGTGAAGGAGGCGGAGTTTCATCAAGCCGATCCAACATTTCCCCTCAGCTGCAACACTTCGGGTTCATGCTGCGTCTTTAAGCATGATCCAGCACCGCAGTGAAGTTGGTTTGAATTTGGATGTTGGACATTCAAGCTCGACGAAGTCAACGGGATCTAGCTCATGGTTAATCCGATTGAGGGACTCCGATTTCGGCCAGCGTCTCTCAGCTGCTCCCTCCTCCCACACGCGGTGGTTCAGTTAGGGACCGTCAAAAGACTTTTGAACCAAGCTCTCTTGAGAAATAAAAATCAATACATTTATTATCTTGTGACCAGCTAAGATAAACTAATATAAATTGATGCCAATAGATAAAATCTGTAAGGCACGATTGTTTTTATTCATTTTTAAGCTATTTTCAATTTTCAAGACAGAAATTGGGACTTTTCTTCAATAGCTTCCAGGTCATGTGACCCACTCACTTAAATTCTTTGTGAAATTGTTCTACTACTTCAGCCAACTTTTGTCTTTGAATAAATCTTAAAAATTGAAAATAGCTTTAAATGGAATAAAAACAAGTGTGCCTTACAGATGTTCTTTAGTGGCATGATTTTATATTAGTTTTGTCATAGGTGATCACAAAATACGGAATTTATTGATTTTTGTTTCTCAAGAGTGCTTGGTTCAAATGTTTTTTTGACGATCCCTAAATGCACCACGCATGTGGGAGGAGGGAGCAGCTGAGAGACGCTGGCCGAAATTGGAGTCCCTCAACCGGATCAACCATGAGCTAGATCCTGTTGACTCGGCCGAGTCAACGGGACTTTTATAATCAATTACAGTATTTTCTTATCAAGCGAGCTCTGCATAGGGTCCAATGTAATTCACCCAGCGCGATGGGAGACTCGTTTTGAGGAAACTACGGCTGTAGCTCACTGTCTGCCTTGCTGTGGTTGCAGAGAGGTGTCTGTTTTGTAGAAGAAACCATCCGCCGATGAGTTATTGATCCAGAAGAGCCGAATCTGAAACCACCGAAAAACATTTCAGATCCCAAATGTACAGCGTTCTAATTCTTCCAGTCTATTAGCAGCTTTCCTTAAGAGGTCGGACACTGAACGTCTGACTGCTAAATTTGACATTACTTAACAAAGCTTTAGTGCAGTGAAAAGCCATGTAGTAAAATGCTAACCAACCAATGGGAAGAAGTTGAGCCCTTAAGACACAGCCCCTCCTCATTTGCATAATGAGGCAGAAATGCATACAGAAATGTAAAAAGGACAGGCAGAAATGTAAAAACGACAGGCAGAAATAAATAGCATCACAGAAATATATAGGGTAAAAAAAATACAAAGGAAGAATAAAACAGACAAAAATATTATAACATGCACAAAAATAAATACTTAAAAAAATAAGTAATTAATAAATAAAGTTGAAGATTATAACGCACAATAAATAAATAAGGTTATTATTACAAAGGCAAATAAAAGAATAAGCTAATTAAAAGAGATATATACATTTATGTCTCACTGTATAATTTAATTTCTACCTACATTTATTAATTTGGTGGCAATTAATTGTATGCTTATTTATTTATTGAGCATTTATTTATTTCTGTATTTATTTTTAGATATGGAAGACTTGGTCCTCCATATTGCTGCAGGCGTTCTCTAAAAAGAAGGACTGCTGACAGCACATATTTGAGCCTCACGTTTTGAGCCGGTGTTGTCCAACATTGTCTTGTGAGGAGAAACTTGGCACCTGAAGTGTGCACACTGAACCCAACCAGCAGCTGTCACATTCAGCCTGCCGTCCTCTCTTGAGGTTACTGGCTGGGCTGATTTCAGATTCATGTGGGAGAAAAAAAAAATAACAGGAGTCTTTTTGTGTTCTTTGAGAAGATTTCTCTGGGGGCCCAAGACAGAACTAGACGTCAAAACCTTAATTTCTATGCATTTAATGCACTTTATTTCCATACATTCTTGTGGTTTATATAGGAAATTTTTTTGACCAATCTGTATAATCTGATTGAATTTGACTTTGGAAAGTGCCTTGAGATTACATGTTTCATTTATTGGTGCTATATAAATAAAGTTTAATTGAAAATTGAATTGAATTTAATTGATTTTACGCTTCTGTTCAATGTTGCGCTTTGTCAGGTCCTGTTTGGTCATTGTTTCCCAGTTTGCTCTGGGTCAATCCGCCTCATCGGCAGTTTGTATACCCACATTGTTGCTGTTTTATCCCTTCCTACTTTGGTTTTGTACTTATGAAAAAGTAATTTGGTACCCATGAATTTGAACCGTCGCGTGTCAGCTTGTTTGTAGTTAAGTATTTTTAGGAGCTTTTTACCTCCTGAGCTCTTGGTTCTGTTCATGGTCTGTGTCGTCATCGCCACTTCTATTTCCCTCCGTGGTTTTGTTAAACTATTACCTTATGCAATGTTGCCTGCCTCCTGCCAGTGTTTGGGTCCTATCTTATTATCAATCTGTCTCTCTGTCTATGCTAGCTAGCAAGCTAGCTATCGGCTTTCATTCACATATTGTAGCTTCCTGTTTCTGGTCATATACTGAGCCTTTACTGCTGCAGTGACCCTCAGCAGTTAGATAACACCAGAGTAAACCTTATCTTCACAATTCAATACTTTACCGCCCCTGAAAGTTGCTTATTCTGGTGCAGCAGTAGCAGCAAGGTCTTGGCGTGAGAATAAGGAAGTGCATAACTTATGCTTCACCTGAATGTATTTATCCTGGGAGAAACTGATTTGGAGGGATGTGTGCTTGAGGGTATCCACATGCCTTCATAGTGTGTTGACTTGTAAAAAGAAGGCTGCGGGAAACTGCTGTTATCGCTTTACTAGATTCCATCATATTGTAATTGCAATGAATTGCTCATATACGTAATACGTTAAAGAGCTCTTGTCCAGCAGCCTTGAATTTTGTGACAAGCTTTAATTGGAGTAATTAAATCTGCCTCTATAAAAAAAACAACATAAAAACAAAAGGGTGGAGAAGAGCTATTTTAGGCTTCAGCTTCATCATTAACAAGGGAAGGGGTTAATGTTTTTCTTTCAGTTAAAGCAAGGAGAATAAATGTACAAGCGTTTGTCTCTTTTCTTCCCTGCTATCAATTACAATATCAATTAGTTTCTGCATCGGAGAATGTCTACAATTCCTATATAATAAACTGAATTGATTTGATCCAACCCGAATAATAAACCGAATAAACCGAATACAAACTTTGCAATAACTTCATTTCCTGCGCATAAGGAACAGTGAGGAAAGTGAATGTCACTCCTTAATGACGCATATTTGTGTAAGGGGTCTCTCACACATGGGATTATTAAAGTATGTCTGATTCTGATTCTAATTCTGAAGCAACAAGAAAATTGGACTCATTGAAGGTAAATTATGAAGAAGTACGAGATGACTTAAACTTTTGCATGAATTGTGGCAAAAAAAATACAATAAATACAAAAACAAATAACACTGTGCAAGGCCTTTCTTCCTCAGTTATTAGCACTCCTGAAAAATATTAACCTTTGGTATTCATACAACATGTCATGACAGTGCTTCAGTTCTATTGCTCTAAATGGGAAAAACAAGAAATCCTACCTTTCCAGTAAGAGACACATATTTTGTAAATTGATAACCAGACGCAATATAAACTAGAAAAATTTGCATTTCCTGCGAAAATGCACTGTGAATGCAGATAGCTGAATGATTGAGCAAAAGATGCAGAAGATCTTTGAAGAAGAGAAAAAATAGCTGAAAAGCATTGAAGAAGTTGAAGAAGTTGAAAAAGTTGAAGAATTTGAAAAAGTTGAAGAATTTGAACATGAAAGAACAATAGCTGAATGATTAGAAGAAGAAAAAACTGAGGGAAAGGCACCAAACATTTCCTAACTCATTCTAAACACTGAATCGTTTAACAAAGCTGAAGTAGAATTTCAAACTTGAATATACTGTAGCCATATGTGGGCCTGCATTTCTAGGGAGTATAAGGGGTTTCGCCCCCATTGAAAAGCATTGGATGTTTGACACCTCCTAACTTGGAGATGCTTTACGTGACGAGGCCCAAACTTACGTGACGAGCATTCTGTATAAAGGAGGTACAGACTCTGTAAAGCAGAAGTTTGTCCGAGCTTCCTAGAGCTACTTCCGATTAGCAACATGCTAACCATTAGCCGCTAACATGGTTGTGCTCAGGATCACCGGGTGATTGTACTCTGTCAGTTTGGTCCAAATCCTGTACTGGGAAGTGCCTCAAATAGGGGTGCCAATACTTAATGTCGGCAAACGTCACCAAAGTTCATGGGTCAGATTGGCCTCCTTTAGCAACTCAGCCTCACCACATCTGGGCCCAGAACTCAATATTTGACCAAAATGGTTAGTAGCGCCATTTCCCACAGGTGGGTGGTGCTGTATTGGCCAATTGGGTCGTGTCTGGGCATCATGCCAGGTCCTGTTGGAAGCAAAGGCCCAATAGGAAAGCATGTGAAATCCAAAATGGGATAGAAAAATGACACATAGCTGAAAGTCACTTGAAATGTTTAAAATGTCAAGAGGAAGTGACTGTGCGAATTTCAGATTCATACATTAATCACAGCAACTGCGGTGAGCGTCGAAAGTTGCCATTGTATCTCAATCTATCCTCTCCCTCTGGCCCTCAGAGTTCCGTCGTCATGGTAACTCACTCACACACCTGCAGCGGCCAGTCTACCAAAGTGCAGAGACTTTGCTCACAATATGTCCCATTGGGTTATAATGGAGAACTTTGCCTCACACAACGCTCCATATCTCCTGATCCGTAAATGGTAGAGACGTAATCTTTTCTGCGTTTCTTTCTTAACGGATAGGGGAAGAAGACTTGCTATCGGTTTTTGCTGGAAAAAGTTTAATAAAGGCGTAAAAAATTATGATCTAAAGGAAATTTTTAAGAAATTTCCAAAATCCTCTAAAAACGGTCCCGAACAAATCGCTCTAGCTGAAAAAGTATAACAGATATCAAATTA